>NW_022142616.1:0-10522 GCF_007565055.1 Rhinopithecus roxellana
GGCTGGCGGACCCCCCCCATCTCCGGGGTGCGGGGGACCCGTCCACCCGCTGTCCGTGGGTGCCGCCACCGACTACACTCCAACCCTCACCCCCCCCCCGCTGCTGCGGCCCCCATCGCCGGGGGCGGGGGAAATCAGCCCCACCGCGAATACCGGGTCCGCCAGCCCGCCGCCGCCACTCACCACCCGGCGGCTGCTGACCCCCCATCTCCGTTGTGCGCTGGAGGCCGACCCCCCGCTATCAGCGCCCGCCAGCCTCCACCGAACCAACCCCTCTATATTGTGAAGCATATCGCAATCTTCCTCCTGAATATTTATTACAGTATCCAGGTTGTGGTTTCTACTCCCAGCATAGTGCCTGTCTATATTCCCCGTCCTTTGACATAAATTTGTAAGTAATATCATTGGGTTAGTGAACATCTTTTGTTATGTTTTTAATAGTAACATCCTGCCCTGGTGGATATCAGCCAATCAATTAATTATTAATATTAATAATATAATTAAATTTAATGCTAATATCGATATTAAAAATTGATCAAATAAAACTTCGTAAAATTTATGGTGGATTAAAATATTAACGATTGGAATGGTAATTACGTTAAGATCACCGTGATATTCCAATAGTGAGAATCCCCGCATGAATGTTCTTAATCATACAAAGTGATGCGGCGAAGAAAATTATGGTTTATTAGGGACGATAAAATTGTTCAAATTACATATAGAATAACGAAGACTGAAGATTGCATATCGGGCCCTTAAAATATGAAATTAACAATGGTTCCCATTCGTAGTACCATTGAGATTATTAAAATAATCATTGATGTGTATAACTAGTTATTTTTTACTCGGAATACCACAGACACAGCAGGTGTCCACCTACTTGTGGGCTCCAAGACCGCTGCCACATCACGACCCCCCACGAAGGAGGGCCTCTACCATCGCCCGGGGGGGCGGGGTCCCCCCCCCCCCCGATCCGGGGCCGCGCCAGCAGCCGCCAAGCCCCGCCACCCGGCGGCTGGCGGACCCCCATCGCAGGGGGCGGGGACCAGCCCCCGCGATCCGGGGGCCGCCAGCCGCCGCCCCACGCAAACACCCCGCCGGACGGCTGGCGGACACCAATCGCGGGGGCGGGGAACAACGCCCACCAGCCGCGATCCGGGGCCGCCAGCCGACCCAAACGCCACGCCACACCCCCGAGTCTGGCGAACCCATCGCCGGTGGGGCGGGGGACCCGACCCCCCGCGATACGGGGCGGCCAGCCACCGCCACGCCACCCCCGCCGGCAGGCGGCGGACACCCATAGCCTGGGGCGGGACCCGCCCACCCGCAGATCCGTTGCGCACGCCAGCCGCGCCACCAAGCGACGCCCGCACCCGGCGGCTGGCGGGAACCCTCGCCGGGGGGCGGGGGACCCCGCCCCGACGATCCCGGGGCCGCAGCCGCCGCCACGGACACGCCACGCCGGCGGCTGGGCGACACCCATCGCGGGGGGCGCTGGGGAAGCCCCCCACAGCCGCGTATCCGGGGCCGACAGCCGACACACGAACGCCCACCCACAGCGCGGCGTGGCGGACCAACCACATCAGGCGGGGGGCGGGGAACCCAGCCCCCCCGCGATCCGGGGCCGCCAGCCCGCCGCCACGCCAAGCCCCCGCCGGCGGCTGCGGAACCCCATCGCTCGGGGGGCGGGGGACTCCGCCCCCCCGCGATCCGGTGGCAGCCAGCCGCCGCCACGCCACGCCCCCCCGAGCTGCGACCCCACGCCGGGGGGCGGGGACCACCCCCCCCGCGATCCGGGCCGCCACCCGACGACCCGCCACGCCCCCCGTGGATGGCGGAACCCCATCGGCCGGGGGCGGTGGGACCACGCCCCCCCCCGCGACCGGGGCCGCCAGCCGCCGCACGGTCCACCAACCCAGCTGGGAGGACCTCGCGGGGCGGACCACCCAACGAAGGTCAAACCAGACAGCGACCGTAGGGGGGCCCATCCCGGGCGGGAACCCCCCAGCGATCCGGGGCCGCAGCCGAGCCGCACGCACAAGCCCCGCGGCTTGGCCGGACACACCATCGCCGGTTTGGCGGGGACCCGCCCCCGCGATCCGGGCCGCCAGCACGCGCACACGTCACGCCCCCGCGCGGTGGCGGACACCAATCGCCGGGGGCGGGACACCGCCCCCCCGCGATCCGGGCCGCCAGCCGCCGCCACGCCCAGGCCCCCCGACGGCTGGCGGGACCCCCATCGCGTGGGGCGGGGACGCCCCCCCCAGCCCCGATCCGGTGGGCCGCACGCCGCGCCACGCCACGCCCCCCGGGCGGCTGGCGGACCCCATCGCCGGCGGGGGGGGGTACCCGCCCCACCGCGAATCCGGGGGCGCCCGCCGCCGCCCCGCACGCCCCCCCGGCAGGCTGGCGGACCCCATCGCCGGGGGTGCGGGGGAACCCGCCCCCCTGCGATCCGGGGGCCCGCCAGCCGCGGCCACGCAACGCCCCCCGGGGCTGCGACCACCATCGCCGGGGGGGGGGGACCCGCCACCCCCGCGCTCCGGGGCCGCCAGCCGCCGCCACGCACACGTCCATATGGGAATCATAATCCGCAATCTCTCCTAGATAATGACATTATACCAGGTGTGGGTATACCTCCACCCATATGCCCGTCTATATCCCTTTTGGACGGAAATTTTGACAATAGCATTGGGTTGGTGTGAATCTTTTGTGATGTTTTACATGTGTAACTCCTCTCCCTGGTGGTATCGCAAGCAATAACAAAATTAATTAGTAATATTAATAAATATCTAAATGGAATCGATCGAATAATCGAATTATGAGCACGAGATAAACTCTAAAATGTTAAATGGGGGATTAAAATATGTAACGATTGGAATGGTAATTAATATAGTAATTAGCAACATTGAGACTTCAAATAATGATATGCCGCCATGAATGTTATTAAATCAAACAAAGACGCGGGAAGACAAATTATCGGGTTAGTATTAGGACTAATATAATATTGTTCCATTAACACTAATATTATAACTAAACTAGATGGCATAATCATGTCCTTAAAATAGATGAAAATTTACAATGTATCCCATTCTTAAGTAAACAGTGAGAAGTATTAAAATAGATCATTTGATGTGTAATAACTAATTAATTACTCGAATACCACAGGCAGTGTCCAC
Source organism: Rhinopithecus roxellana (assembly GCF_007565055.1). NCBI lineage: Eukaryota > Metazoa > Chordata > Mammalia > Primates > Cercopithecidae > Rhinopithecus > Rhinopithecus roxellana. The sequence goes on from NW_022142616.1 coordinate 3,180, forward strand.
CTACTTTGGGCCCCAGAACGCTGCCACATCAACGACCCCCACGACTGAGGGCCTCAATCGCCGGGGGCGGGAGACCGCCCCCCCGCGATCCGGGGCCGCCAGCCGCCGCCACGCCACGCCCCCCCGGCGGCTGGCGGACCCCCATCGCCGGGGGGCGGGGGACCCGCCCCCACGCGATCCGGCCCCGCCAGCCGCCGCCACGCCACGCCCCCCCGGCGGCTGGCGGACCCCCATCGCCGGGGGGCGGGGGACCCGTCCCCCCGCGATCCGGGGCCGCCAGCCGCCGCCACGCCACCCCCCCCCCGGCTGGCGGACCCCCATCGCCGGGGGCGGGGGATCCGCCCCACCGCGATCCGGGTCCGCCAGCCGCCGCCACGCCCACCCGGCGGCTGGCCCCCCATCGCCGGTGGGCGCTGGAGCCGACCCCCCGCGATCCAGCGCCGCCAGCCGCCACCACGCCACGTCTATATTGGGAATCATATCGCAATCTTCCTCCTGAAGATTGATTACATTATCCCAGGTGTGTGTCTACTCCCAGCATATTGCCTGTCTATATTCCCTTCTTGGACAGAAATTTGAAGTAATATCATTGGGTGAAGTGAACATCTTTTGTGATGTTTTAAGTAGTAACATCTGCCCCTGGTGGATATCAGCAACAATCAATTAATTATTAATATTAATAATATATTAAATATTAATGCTAATAATCGATATTAATGATCAGAATAAACTTCGTAAAAATTTATGGTGGATTAAAATATTAACGATTTGGAATGGTAATTAACGTTAATATCACCGTGAATATTCAAATAGTGATATCCGCCATGAATGTTACTTAAATCAATACAAAGTGATGCGGCGAAGAAAATTATGGTTAGTATTAGGGACTAATAAAATTGTTCATTAACATTAATATTAATAACTAATACTAAGATTGCATAATCAGGTCCTTAAAATAATGAAAATTAACAATGGTATCCCATTCTTAGTACCACTGAGAATTATTAAAATAGATCATTGATGTGTAATAACTATATTATTACTCGGAATACCACAGGCAGTGTCCACCTACTTGTGGGCTCCAAGACGCTGCCACATCACGACCCCCACGACTGAGGGCCTCCATCGCCGGGGGCGGGGTCCCGCCCCCCCGCGATCCGGGGCCGCCAGCCGCCGCCACGCCACGCCCCCCCGGCGGCTGGCGGACCCCCATCGCCGGGGGCGGGGGACCCGCCCCCCCGCGATCCGGGGCCGCCAGCCGCCGCCACGCCACCCCCCGCCGGCGGCTGGCGGACCCCCATCGCCGGGGGGCGGGGGACCCGCCCCCCCGCGATCCGGGGGCCGCCAGCCGCCGCCACGCCCACGCCCCCCGCGGCTGGCGGACCCCCATCGCCGGGGGGCGGGGGACCCGCCCCCCCGCGATCCGGGGCCGCCAGCCGCCGCCACGCCACGCCCCCCCGGCGGCTGGCGGACCCCCATCGCCGGGGGGCGGGGGACCCGCCCCCCCGCGATCCGGGGCCGCCAGCCGCCGCCACGCCACGCCCCCCCGGCGGCTGGCGGACCCCCATCGCCGGGGGGCGGGGGACCCGCCCCCCCGCGATCCGGGGCCGCCAGCCGCCGCCACGCCACGCCCCCCCGGCGGCTGGCGGACCCCCATCGCCGGGGGGCGGGGGACCCGCCCCCCGCGATCCGGGGCCGCCAGCCGCCGCCACGCCACGCCCCCCCGGCGGCTGGCGGACCCCCATCGCCGGGGGGCGGGGGACCCGCCCCCCCGCGATCCGGGGCCGCCAGCCGCCGCCACGCCACGCCCCCCCCGGCGGCTGGCGGACCCCCATCGCCGGGGGGCGGGGGACCCGCCCCCCCGCGATCCGGGGCCGCCAGCCGCCGCCACGCCACGCCCCCCCGGCGGCTGGCGGACCCCCATCGCCGGGGGCGGGGGACCCGCCCCCCCGCGATCCGGGGGCCGCCAGCCGCCGCCACGCCACGCCCCCCCGGCGGCTGGCGGACCCCCATCGCCGGGGGCGGGGGACCCGCCCCCCGCGATCCGGGGCCGCCAGCCGCCGCCACGCCACGCCCCCCCGGCGGCTGGCGGACCCCCATCGCCGGGGGGCGGGGGACCCGCCCCCCCCGCGATCCGGGGCCGCCAGCCGCCGCACGCCACGCCCCCCCGGCGGCTGGCGGACCCCCATCGCCGGGGGCGGGGGACCCGCCCCCCCGCGATCCGGGGCCGCCAGCCGCCGCCACGCCACGCCCCCCGGCGGCTGGCGGACCCCCATCGCCGGGGGGCGGGGGACCCGCCCCCCCGCGATCCGGGGCCGCCAGCCGCCGCCACGCCACGCCCCCCCGGCGGCTGGCGGACCCCCATCGCCGGGGGGCGGGGGACCCGCCCCCCCGCGATCCGGGGCCGCCAGCCGCCGCCACGCCACGCCCCCCCGGCGGCTGGCGGACCCCCATCGCCGGGGGGCGGGGGACCCGCCCCCCCGCGATCCGGGGCCGCCAGCCGCCGCAACGCCACGCCCCCCCCGGCGGCTGGCGGACCCCCATCGCCGGGGGGCGGGGGACCCGCCCCCCCCGCGATCCGGGGCCGCCAGCCGCCGCCACGCCACGCCCCCCCCGGCGGCTGGCGGACCCCCATCGCCGGGGGGCGGGGGACCCGCCCCCCCGCGATCCGGGGCCGCCAGCCGCCGCCACGCCACGCCCCCCCGGCGGCTGGCGGACCCCCATCGCCGGGGGGCGGGGGACCCGCCCCCCCGCGATCCGGGGCCGCCAGCCGCCGCCACGCCACGCCCCCCCGGCGGCTGGCGGACCCCCATCGCCGGGGGCGGGGGACCCGCCCCCCCGCGATCCGGGGCCGCCAGCCGCCGCCACGCCACGCCCCCCCGGCGGCTGGCGGACCCCCATCGCCGGGGGGCGGGGGACCCGCCCCCCCGCGATCCGGGGCCGCCAGCCGCCCGCCACGCCACGCCCCCCCCGGCGGCTGGCGGACCCCCATCGCCGGGGGGCGGGGACCCGCCCCCCCGCGATCCGGGGCCGCCAGCCGCCGCCACGCCACGCCCCCCCGGCGGCTGGCGGACCCCCATCGCCGGGGGGCGGGGGACCCGCCCCCCCGCGATCCGGGGCCGCCAGCCGCCGCCACGCCACGCCCCCCCGGCGGCTGGCGGACCCCCATCGCCGGGGGGCGGGGGACCCGCCCCCCCGCGATCCGGGGCCGCAGCCGCCCGCAACGCCACGCCCCCCCGGCGGCTGGCGGACCCCATCGCCGGGGGGCGGGGGACCCGCCCCCCCGCGATCCGGGGCCGCCAGCCGCCGCCACGCCACGCCCCCCCGGCGGCTGGCGGACCCCCATCGCCGGGGGGCGGGGGACCCGCCCCCCCGCGATCCGGGGCCGCCAGCCGCCGCCACGCCACGCCCCCCGGCGGCTGGCGGACCCCCATCGCCGGGGGGCGGGGGACCCGCCCCCCCGCGATCCGGGGCCGCCAGCCGCCGCCACGCCACGCCCCCCCGGCGGCTGGCGGACCCCCATCGCCGGGGGGCGGGGGACCCGCCCCCCCGCGATCCGGGGCCGCCAGCCGCCGCCACGCCACGCCCCCCCGGCGGCTGGCGGACCCCCATCGCCGGGGGGCGGGGGACCCGCCCCCCCGCGATCCGGGGCCGCCAGCCGCCGCCACGCCACGCCCCCCCGGCGGCTGGCGGACCCCCATCGCCGGGGGGCGGGGGACCCGCCCCCCCGCGATCCGGGGCCGCCAGCCGCCGCCACGCCACGCCCCCCCGGCGGCTGGCGGACCCCCATCGCCGGGGGGCGGGGGACCCGCCCCCCCGCGATCCGGGGCCGCCAGCCGCCGCCACGCCACGCCCCCCCGGCGGCTGGCGGACCCCCATCGCCGGGGGGCGGGGGACCCGCCCCCCCGCGATCCGGGGCCGCCAGCCGCCGCCACGCCACGTCTATATTGGGAATCATATCGCAATCTTCCTCCTGAAGATAGATTACATTATCCCAGGTGTGTGTCTACTCCCAGCAATATTGCCTGTCTATATTCCCTTCTTGGACAGAAATTTGACGAAATATCATTGGGTGAGTGAACATCTTTTGTGATGTTTTAAGTAGTAACATCTTGTCCCTGGTAGATATCAGCAACAATCAATTAATTATTAATATTAATAAATATATGAAATATTAATGCTAATAATCGATATTAATGATCAGAATAAACTTCGTAAAAATTTATGGTGGATTAAAATATTAACGATTTGGAATGGTAATTAATATTAATATCAACATGAATATTCAAATAATGATATCCGCCATGAATGTTACTTAAATCAATACAAAGTGACGCGGGGAAGAAAATTATGGTTAGTATTAGGGACTAATAATATTGTTCATTAACATTAATATTAATAACTAATACTAAGATTGCATAATCAGGTCCTTAAAATAATGAAAATTTACAATGGTATCCCATTCTTAGTACCATTGAGAATTATTAAAATAGATCATTGATGTGTAATAACTACATTATTACTCGGAATACCACAGGCAGTGTCCACCTACTTGTGGGCCCCAAGACGCTGCCACATCACGACCCCCACGACTGAGGGCCTCAATCGCCGGGGGCGGGGAGACCGCCCCCCCGCGATCCGGGGCCGCCAGCCGCCGCCACGCCACGCCCCCCCGGCGGCTGGCGGACCCCCATCGCCGGGGGGCGGGGGACCCGCCCCCACGCGATCCGGCCCCGCCAGCCGCCGCCACGCCACGCCCCCCCGGCGGCTGGCGGACCCCCATCGCCGGGGGGCGGGGGACCCGTCCCCCCGCGATCCGGGGCCGCCAGCCGCCGCCACGCCACCCCCCCCCCGCGGCTGGCGGACCCCCATCGCCGGGGGCGGGGGATCCGCCCCACCGCGATCCGGGTCCGCCAGCCGCCGCCACGCCCACCCGGCGGCTGGCGGACCCCCATCGCCGGTGGGCGCTGGAGCCGACCCCCCGCGATCCAGCGCCGCCAGCCGCCACCACGCCACGTCTATATTGGGAATCATATCGCAATCTTCCTCCTGAAGATTGATTACATTATCCCAGGTGTGTGTCTACTCCCAGCATATTGCCTGTCTATATTCCCTTCTTGGACAGAAATTTGAAGTAATATCATTGGGTGAGTGAACATCTTTTGTGATGTTTTAAGTAGTAACATCCTGCCCCTGGTGGATATCAGCAACAATCAATTAATTATTAATATTAATAAATATATTAAATATTAATGCTAATAATCGATATTAATGATCAGAATAAACTTCGTAAAAATTTATGGTGGATTAAAATATTAACGATTTGGAATGGTAATTAACGTTAATATCACCGTGAATATTCAAATAGTGATATCCGCCATGAATGTTACTTAAATCAATACAAAGTGATGCGGCGAAGAAAATTATGGTTAGTATTAGGGACTAATAAAATTGTTCATTAACATTAATATTAATAACTAATACTAAGATTGCATAATCAGGTCCTTAAAATAATGAAAATTAACAATGGTATCCCATTCTTAGTACCACTGAGAATTATTAAAATAGATCATTGATGTGTAATAACTATATTATTACTCGGAATACCACAGGCAGTGTCCACCTACTTGTGGGCTCCAAGACGCTGCCACATCACGACCCCCACGACTGAGGGCCTCCATCGCCGGGGGGCGGGGTCCCGCCCCCCCGCGATCCGGGGCCGCCAGCCGCCGCCACGCCACGCCCCCCCGGCGGCTGGCGGACCCCCATCGCCGGGGGGCGGGGGACCCGCCCCCCCGCGATCCGGGGCCGCCAGCCGCCGCCACGCCACCCCCCGCCGGCGGCTGGCGGACCCCCATCGCCGGGGGGCGGGGGACCCGCCCCCCCGCGATCCGGGGCCGCCAGCCGCCGCCACGCCACGCCCCCCCGGCGGCTGGCGGACCCCCATCGCCGGGGGGCGGGGGACCCGCCCCCCCGCGATCCGGGGCCGCCAGCCGCCGCCACGCCACGCCCCCCCGGCGGCTGGCGGACCCCATCGCCGGGGGCGGGGGACCCGCCCCCCCGCGATCCGGGGCCGCCAGCCGCCGCCACGCCACGCCCCCCCGGCGGCTGGCGGACCCCCATCGCCGGGGGGCGGGGGACCCGCCCCCCCGCGATCCGGGGCCGCCAGCCGCCGCCACGCCACGCCCCCCCGGCGGCTGGCGGACCCCCATCGCCGGGGGGCGGGGGACCCGCCCCCCCGCGATCCGGGGCCGCCAGCCGCCGCCACGCCACGCCCCCCCCGGCGGCTGGCGGACCCCCATCGCCGGGGGGCGGGGGACCCGCCCCCCCGCGATCCGGGGCCGCCAGCCGCCGCCACGCCACGCCCCCCCGGCGGCTGGCGGACCCCCATCGCCGGGGGGCGGGGGACCCGCCCCCCCGCGATCCGGGGCCGCCAGCCGCCGCCACGCCACGCCCCCCCGGCGGCTGGCGGACCCCCATCGCCGGGGGGCGGGGGACCCGCCCCCCCGCGATCCGGGGCCGCCAGCCGCCGCCACGCCACGCCCCCCCGGCGGCTGGCGGACCCCCATCGCCGGGGGGCGGGGGACCCGCCCCCCCGCGATCCGGGGCCGCCAGCCGCCGCCACGCCACGCCCCCCGGCGGCTGGCGGACCCCCATCGCCGGGGGGCGGGGGACCCGCCCCCCCGCGATCCGGGGCCGCCAGCCGCCGCCACGCCACGCCCCCCCGGCGGCTGGCGGACCCCCATCGCCGGGGGGCGGGGGACCCGCCCCCCCGCGATCCGGGGCCGCCAGCCGCCGCCACGCCACGCCCCCCCGGCGGCTGGCGGACCCCCATCGCCGGGGGGCGGGGGACCCGCCCCCCCGCGATCCGGGGCCGCCAGCCGCCGCCACGCACGCCCCCCGGCGGCTGGCGGACCCCCATCGCCGGGGGGCGGGGGACCCGCCCCCCGCGATCCGGGGCCGCCAGCGCCGCCACGCCACGTCTATATTGGAATCATATCGCAATCTTCCCCTGAAGATAGATTACATTATCCCAGGTGTGTGTCTACTCCCAGCAATATTGCCTGTCTATATTCCCTTCTTGGACAGAAATTTGACGAAATATCATTGGGTGAGTGAACATCTTTTGTGATGTTTAAGTAGTAACATCTTGTCCCTGGTAGATATCAGCAACAATCAATTAATTATTAATATTAATAATATGAAATATTATGCTAATAATCGATATTAATGATCAGAAAATAAACTTCGTAAAATTTATGGTGGATTAAAATATTAACGATTTGGAATGGTAATTAATATTAATATCAACATGAATATTCAAATAATGATATCCGCCATGA
>NW_022142617.1:0-21030 GCF_007565055.1 Rhinopithecus roxellana
TTTGTGAAAGGGTTGGAAACAAACCCTGAGGAAGTTCTTAGGCATTAGTGAAGTTTCTAGGAGCAGAGTGGTTGGAACATGTGGGATATTTCCATTAAAGTGGGAGAGAAGATTGGTGAGAGAGGATGTCAGTGAAAATGGAAGAATAGGAACCTCTAGGGGCTATCCCTCGCATGGCACTTAGGAAAAAAAAAAAAAAGATTTGCACCAACCAAGCAAACGTTTAGCCAGGAGAAAGGCCCCTGAAAAAGGGTGAGCTTTGTGGCATTTTAACTTACTCTGACCCCAACAACCCCTTCCCAGCTGCAGTGGCCCTCGTGAAGACTGCAGTCTGCACTTCCACATGGTTACCTGATTCAAGGGGAGAAGAGTGGGCCTTTTCCCCAAGGAATGTGACTGTCTGTTTTGATCTGACTGTGCTTCCTCCAGAGGACTGTGGCAAGGGCTTCCTTTTTTAAGCCTAATCTGTACCTTGTCAGACTGAAACAGCTACGTGGTTCCAAAAACAATAAAAGTCAAAAGTTGGGCAAACAATAGGCATGCAAAAATCTGGGTGGGAATAGTTAGGAAATAGGATTTGTTGGGGGTGGAATAGAGGTTTTGAAAATGATATAGAGGTTTTGAAAATGAATAGAGGTTTTGAATTGATATTAATTTACAGACTGCAGGTATGGGGAACTTAAAAAGCCACACACATACTCAGGGAAGGACACATGCTCAGAAAGGAACAGAGAAGACCATAAACTTTCACCTTTGGCTGGTCGTTGGGTAACCACAAACAGGAAGCGAAGGCTAAGGCAGAGTTGTAAACGGCCTCGCTGAGTGGAGTGTCGTAACACAGAGCCGACCTGAAAATACCTGGGAACACTTCCATTCCTTTCCTTTTCTTCCTTCTCTATTTTATTTCTCCTTTTTCATACTGTAATATTAAAAATATCAAATTTCCAACAAATTCATTCAAAAATCACTTGACAATGGATATTTTAAAATTCAAAAACATTCAACTTCGGTAAGAAATATTATGAAGTATGCAAAGAAGCCAGAAATTATGATGTCTTTACAGGGAAAAACTATAAATTAACAGAAACTCTCCCCGAGGAAGCAAAGACATTGGATTTACTAGATAAAAACTCTGTCTACCATCTTAAATATGCTCAATGATCTAAAGAGCACCATGGACAAAGAACAAAAGGCACAAGAAGAATCATATCTCAATATGTAAAAAATTACAAGAAGAGAATGAAATTATGAAAATGAAATATAAATTCTGGAATTGAAAAGTATTACTAAAATGAAAAATGTATTAGGGGGTCCAACAGCAGATTTTAGCTGACAGAAAAAAGAGTCAATAGGTCAAATGAAACAATCTAGTCTGAGAAGCAGAAAAGAGAAAGAAAGGGAGAAAAATGAAGAGGGCCTAAGAGACTCAAGCAACACCATCAAGTGCATCAACCAAGGCATAATGGAAGCCCCAGAGGCAAGGAGGGACAGAAAGGGACAGAGAGAATGTTTGATGAGATAATAGTTAAAACTTCCCAGTTTGACAAAATACATGAACCTCTACATTCAAGAAGCTCAATGAACTTCTTTTCGGGTAGAATAAACTCAAAGAGATGCACAAGAAGACACCTCATAGTCAAAGTCGAAAGCCAAAATCAAATCTTGAAAACAGCAAGATAATAGCCTCAGCACATACAAAGGACTGTCAGCAGAAACCATGGGACCAGAGGCAGTGGGATGACACATTTAAAATGCTGAATGCTTTTCATATTCAGCAAAAATATTCCTCAAGACTGAAGGATAGATTAAGGAATTTGCAGATAAACAAAGGCTGAGGAAGTTCATTCCTGACAGGCTTGCCCTATAAGAAATGCTAAAGGGAACCCTTTAGATTCAGACAGGAGGCAATCACTTGCCCTAGGAAGAAATAAAATACAAATGTAAAGGTAACTTCAGAAGTAAATACTAAAATCAGTATTACTGTATTTTTGGTTTACAACTTCTTTTTTTCCATGATGAGTTGAAAGACAAAGGCATGAAACAATAATTATAAATCTATGTTAATGGGCACACAAAGTATAAAGATGTGATTTGTGATGATGACAATCTAAAAAGGGAGAAATGGAGCTGCATAAAAGGGTTTTGTATAGTACGGAGTCTGTAAATTGATATTAATTCAAACTACATTGTTACTAATTTAAGATCTTAATTGTAACACCCAAGGTAACAACTAAGAAAGTAACTATTAATAAAATGTACTAAAAAGGAAATGAATAAGGAATACAAATCATACACTATGAAAATCAATCAAATACAAAGAAGCTAGCATGGAAGAATTAAAGAATAAAAAAGATATGAGACAGACAGAAAACCAAAGCAAAATGGCAAAAAGTAAAGTGAGTGACAAACTATTGAATCTTGTTCTGCCCACCATGGAGAAAAAGGCACAGTGCTGAGTGGTTCTCTTTCAATTTTGTGTGTGTGTGTGTGATTTTTTTTTTTAATTATTATACTTTAAGTTCTAGGGTACATGTGCACAATGTGCAGGTTTGTTACATATGTATACATGTGCCATGTTGGTGTGCTGCACCCATTAACTTGTCATTTACATTAGGTATATCTCCTAATGCTATCTCTTCCCCCACTCCCTCCCCACAATAGGGCCTGGTGTGTGATGTGTCCAAGTAATCTCATTGGTGTGTGATGTGTCCAAGTAATCTCTCCTTCCTGTGTCCAAGTAATCTCGTTGTTCAGTTCCCACCTATGAGTGAGAACATGCGGTGTTTGGTTTTCTGTTCTTGCGATAGTTTGCTGAGAATGGTGGTTTCCAGCTGCATCCATGTCCCTACAAAGGACACGAACTCATCCTTTTTTATGGCTGCATAGTATTCCGTGGTGTATATGTGCCACATTTTCTTAATCCAGTCTGTCACTGATGGAACATTTGGGTTGGTTCCAAGTCTTTGCTATTGTGAATAGTGCTGCAATAAACATACGTGTGCATGTGTCTTTATAGCAGCATGATTTATAATCCTTGGGTATATGCCCAGTAATGGGATGGCTGGGTCAAATGGTGTTTCTAGTTCTAGATCCTTGAGGAATCACCACACTGTTTTCCACAATGGTTGAACTAGTTTACAGTCCCACCAACAGTGTAAAGTGTTCCTATTTCTCTGCATCCTCTCCAGCATCTGTTGTTTCCTGATTTTTTAATGATTGCCATTCTACCTGGTGTGAGATGGTATCTCATTGTGGTTTTGATTTGCATTTCTCTGATGGCAAGTGATGATGAGCATTTTTCATGTGTCGGTTACACTCTGAAATTGAGGCAATAATTAATAGCCTACCAACCAAAAAAAGTCCAGGACCAGACGGATTCACAGTCAAATTCTACCAGAGATACAGGGAGGAGCTGGTACCATTCCTTCTGAAACTATTCCAATTAATAGAAAAGAGGGAATCCTCCCTAACTCATTTTATGAGGCAAACGTCATCTTGATACCAAGCCTGGCAGAGACACAACAAAAAAAAGAGAATTTTAGACCAATATCCCCGATGAACATCGATGCAAAAATCCTCAATAAATACTGGCAAACCAAATCCAGCAGCACATCAAAAGCTTATCCACCATGATCAAGTGGGCTTTCATCCCTGGGATGCAAAGCTGGTTCAACATACGCATATCAATAAACGTAATCCATCACATAAACAGAGCCAAAGACAAAAACCACATGATTATCTCAATAGATGCAGAAAAGCCTTTGACAAAATTTCAACAGCCCTTCATGCTAAAAACTCTCAATAAATTCAGTATTGATGGAACATATCTCAAAATAATAAGAGCTATTTATGACAAACCCACAGCCAATATCATACTGAATGGGCAAAAACTGGAAGCATTTCCTTTGAAAACCGGCACAAGACAGGGATGCCCTCTCTCACCACTCCTGTTCAACATAGTGTTGGAAATTCTGGCTAGGGCAATCAAGCAAGAGAAAGAATCAAGGGTATTCAGTTAGGAAAGAAGAAGTCAAACTGTCTCTGTTTGCAGATGACATGATTGTATATTAGAAAACCCCAGCCCCAAATCTCCTTAAGCTGATAAGCAACTTCAGCAAAGTCTCAGGATACAAAATCCATGTGCAAAAATCTCTTTCAATTTTGTAGGCAACACATGCCACATTTGAGCATGCTGCTCTGTAAACCTCTGAGCTCAGCTCAGCATAAGAAAAGACTGTAAGGACTCTAAGCTCTTCTTCAAGTTGTTCTAATCTCTGAGCAAATAAACCAGCAAGCACAATGGCACTGGGAGTGTCTGTGGAAGGTGAGACTGTGCTGCCAAGGACAGGCAAGTCTCAATAGGAAGCCAGCAGAGCAGATGCCTGAGGTTTTAGAGGAAGGCTATGCCCTTTTGTGGTTACAATTATTTTCTACTTGGAGGGCAGCTCCTGGCTTGCTACTTGTCCCTTGCAGAGGTGGAATGTCTAACCGTGGATACCAAGTGACAACATGGTAGATACCATTGTGAACTGGGTGTTATACAATTAATTGAATTATAAAGTTGTGCCACATTGCATTCCATAATTAAAGAAAATGGTATGTGTGGGATGGAGCTAAGCAGGTGCCAGAGGGCACAGGTAAGTGGCATGCATGCACAGGGATTCAGACACCACGGTACCTTTTCCTGCTGCGTCGTAACTTCTCCTTCAAGCTGAATCTGTGGCCTCATTGGGAGTTTCCTGTATGAAATGAACAGAATAGGGAAAAGTGTGGGCCTGCTTAATGGACGTATCTTGTGAAAAAGTAAGGACCTTGGTATGAAATGGGGTCTTGGATGAAACAGACACACCATCTAAATAGTGTATATTTACATATGGGTAGGCAGGGTTAAGGGAAATAAGAAATAGTTAGCACCCCAGGGCTAACAACACTGAGAAATCGATAACATGCTAGGCCTGAAAGAGCAAGAAAAGGTGATGGCTGTGGGAACCTGAGGAGGCTTGCAGTAGACAGAGAAGGCTACCTCCCTCCAAAAGATCTGGGGATTTGGGAAAAGTATGCCATGATGGCCAAGTTGTAATTTTGGAGAAAGAAAGTTCAAAGGATGAATACATTGACTTCTCTCACCCCTCAAGTTCAAGTTTTCTCCTGATGCCTCTGAAAGGGATTCAAGGGATTTGGAACTGACCGAAGAATAAGACTTGACCATAAGAGGCAGCAACACCCAGCAAGCTTCACTGGGCAGCGCTAGGATAGGGTCACATGAAAGATCCCTCACAGCAGGAGACTAGCCAGTGGCTTATGGGAGGGACACCATCCAGAAGGCAAGGAGAGCAAGGGAACTCCTGGGGAGAGGGGGATTAGAAAAGGGGCTTACGTGTCCAGGTGATGCCACTCAGAAGCACGATAGTGGGGCTCAAGTTGGAGAGCTCTGAAGGGCCTTAGTGGTTTGGGAAGCTTGTAACCATGAGGCTCTATCTTATAATGGCCAACAGATGCAGGATGAGGTGTCTTGGGGTATACAGAGCATTTGGGCTCCAACTAGCCCCACATCTGCTCAGCTGGGCTATTTTTAAAATAATTGGATATGCAACAACTTGAATTTGACACCTGTGGGCTTTTGAGGTAATGGATCTCAGCCTGCAGTGAAGAAATAAACAACCAGGAGTCTATTTGCAGAGGCCATCATCGACTCATTTCAATAGCTGCCACCAGCTGGCCAAATCCATCTGGCAGCCAGAGAGCAAGGGAGTCTGTCTGATGCACTTGATAAAGGTCTGGCTGCTGGATCACAGAGTAAGGTGGGCGTGGACCTGGACAGGCAAAGGGAAATGCACAGCAGAGGTCTTCCTGGTGCGACACCAGCAAGAAGTAGTGCCAACAGCTACTGTATCCTCACTCTACCCATCAACCCAAAAATAAACTGTGAATTTGGTAGAGTGGGACAAATTTGGAGTGATACATCTGGTTTTCCACTGACTTGAGTTTCAAATTCATGCTGATTCATGTGTAGTGGATAAAGGCTGGTCAAAAACTGGAAAAGAACAGGACTGTAAGAGTAGGGCAAGTAGGTCTGGGAGAAGGTGTGGGGCACACTTCTCAGACATCAGTGTTCTCACTGGCTTCTGTCTGTGGCTTCCTCACTTTAGCATGAAGTTTCCCCCTCAACTACTGTAGCGGGGGAGGAGAATGGTGGAAAGTTTCATGCTAGAATTCAATGCACACATCACTCCCACTCACAACTTCTTGGCCTGAACTGGTTACACATTCCTGCTTGTGGGTGAGAAAGTATAATCAGAGACACTGGATACTGGTGACTCCAAGCAGCCTCTAGTGCATGCTCATATAAACCATTTTATTCAGTACCATGGTGATAATTTCTCAAAATAGTTAAGTGTAGTATTTAAGAATATAAGTTTTATAAAGCTGAAGGCATCACACTACCTGACTCCAAACTAAACTACAAAGCTACAGTAACCAAAACAGCATGGTACTGGTACAAGAATAGACACATAGATCAGTGGAACAGAAAAGAGATTTCAGAAATAAGACTGCACATATATAACCATCTGATATTTAGAAAACCTGACAAAAACACGCAATGGGGAAAGGGTTCCCTATTTAATAAATGGTGCTGGGAAGACTGGCTAGTCATATGCAGAAAATTGAAACTGGACCACTTTCTTACACCTTATACAAAAATTAATTAATGTCAAAAGCAATTGCAACAAAAGCAAAAATTGACAAATGGGATCTAATTAAACTAAAGAGCCTTTGTGCAGCAAAAGAAACTCATAACCTACAGAATGAAAGAACATTTTTTCAATCTATCCAACAAAGGTCTAATATCCAGAATCTACAAGGAGCTTAAACAAATTTACAAGAAAAACGCAAACAATCCCATTAAAAAGTGGGGGAAAAGACAAGAACAGGCACTTCTCAAAAGAAGACATTTATGCAGCCAAAAAACGCATTAAAAAAACCTCAACATCACTGATTATTATAGAAATGCAAGTCAAAACCACAACAAGATACTATCTTATACCAGTCAGAATGGTGAGTATTAAAAAGTCCAGAAACAACAGATGCTGGCAAAGCTGTGGAGAAATAGGAACACTTTTACATTGTTGGTGGGAGTGTAAATTAGTTCAGCCATTGTGGAAGGCAGTGTTTGCAATTCCTCAAAGACCTAGAATCAGAAATACCATTTGCTCAGCAATCCCATTACTGGGTATATACCCAAAGGAATATAAATCATTCTATTATGAAGATACATGCACATGTATATTCACTGCAGCACTACTCACAATAGCAAAGACATGGAGTCAACCCAAATGTCTATCATTTGGGTAAAGAAAATGTGGTACATACACATCATGGAATACTACGCAGCCATAAAAAGGAAGGAGATCATGTCCTTGCAGGGACATGGATGGAGCTAGAAGTCTTTATCCTCAGCAAACCAACACAGGAACAGAAAACCAAACACTGCACGCTCTCACTTATAAGTGGGAGCTGAACAATGAGGACACATGGACACAGAGAGGGGGCAACACACTAGGGCCTGCTGGGGGCAAAGTGTAGGGAGGGAGAGCATCAGGAAAAATAGCTAATGAATGCTGGGTTTAATACCTAGGTGATCGGTTGATAGGTGCAGCAAACCACGATGGCGTACATTTATCTATGTAACAAACTTGCACATCCTGCACGTGTAACCTGGGACTTAAAATTAAATTTAAAATAAATAAATAAATAAATAAATAAATAAATAAATAAATAAGAAACTAGGAAAAAAGATACAATATAAGTTCTAGAACCACATTATCTGGGTTCAACTCAAGTTTCTGCTCCTTTCTAGTTGGACGCCTTGAATAAGTTCCCTAACACCTTTGAGCTTCAGTTACCTCATTTGTAAAATGAGGATAAGAAGAAGACTGACCTCATAAGGTTTGCTGTGAAAATTAAATTACTTAGCATATTCAAAGTAATTAGCACAATGCTTACCATGCAGTACATTTCCAGTAATTGTTAGTGTTATTTCTTGAACTGATTTCATGAATGGAGACCTGTTAGCTGATAGACGGAAGAGTTGGAATCGAATTTGAAAATATATTATCATTTGAATATGAACTCTTCTCTTTTCACACATTTACCTGAAACTTTCCTAAGTAATATCAGTCCAATATATTTAATCATGAGGGTTTTATGCCTTTTTTAGCCTGTGTTTTAGTTTGATGCTTTCAACCCAATTACTTATGCTCTAGACCTGGAAACAATTTTTCTAAACATTTAGAATTTGTCAAAACTGTATAGGGATAGGGATCTTAATAGCTCTTAACAGTTTAATAGATCTAAACTCAGAAAATTTGGAATTCCAGTTGGTCTTTTAGCCTGCTGATATAGTTTGGCTGTGTTCCCACCCAAATCTCATCTTATATTGTAGTTCTCATAATCTCCACGTTACGGGAGGGAACCGGTAGGAGGTAATTGAATCATGGGGGCGGTTACCCCCCACCTGTTCTCCTGTAGTGAGTGATAGTGATTCTCACAAGATCTGATGTTTTTTTAAGGCTTTTCCCATTTTGCTTGGCAATTCTCCTTCCTGACACCATGTGAAGAAGGACATGCTTGCGTCCCCTTCTGCCACGATTGTAAGATACTTGAGGCCTCCCCAGCCCTCTCAAACTGTGAGTCAATTAAACATCGTTCTTTATAAATTACTCCGTCTTGGGCATTTCTTCACAGAGGCACGAGAACAGACTAATACACCTCTCTCCCTTCCTTCTTTCCTTCCTTCCTTCCTTCCTTCCTTCCTTCCTTCCTTCCTTCCTTCCTTCCTTCCTCCTTCCTTCCTTCCTTTCCTTCCTTCCTTCTTCCCACCTTCCTCCCTTCCTTCCTCCCTCCCTCCCTTCCTTTCTTCCTTCCTTCCTTCCTTCCTTCTTCCTTCCTTCCTTCCTTCCTTCCTTCCTTCTTTCCTTTCTTCCTTCCTTCCCACCTTCCTCCCTTCCTTCCTCCCTCCCTCCCTTCCTTTCTTCCTTCCTTCCTTCCTACCTTCCTTCCTTCCTTCCTTCCTTCCTTCTTCTTTCCTGCCTTCCTCCCTCCCTTCCTTTCATTTTTCCATCTTTCTTATCACACAGGGAACCCTGCAAGTGAGGCCTTATGCAAGGTGACAGCCACTATGACACACCTGTTCCGGTGTGTTTGTCAGCAGTGAGAAGGAATGATTCTGGACGGACTTGAGAGGCTTATGTTCTCATAGGACTCCACAAAGATTGGTCTCCATAGTTCTCATTTTTAAAAAATGAATTAATTTAAAGTTCACTGACTTGTCTTCATGATAATATGTTAATGGGGATTTACTTGGAATTCATTCTAGATTTCCCACCTCCCCCATTCCTTCGAAGACTTTATTATTGAAAGACATTTGTGCCCTGGGTGTCTGAGTAAAACCCTTATCAAAGGGCTAAGCTTTATTCCTGACCACACTGTAGAGCAGAAAAAAATCTCCATTTATTAATCACCTCAAGATCTTTAGGTATAAGGTTTCATTTGAAGAATTTTGCAGGGATATCATATGCATGATGAATGTTCCACTGGCTATTCTGGCCTAATTTTAGGGTTTTACAGTTGCTTTTGGTTATGCATGTTACTAAATTTACAAAATCTTTCATCTGTTGCAAAATCCCAGGATGATTCTCACACAGAGGAAATTTTCTGACAAGTAAACATTTGAATGTGAGCCACTGGTAAGGCAATACTTCAAAAGAAAATCACTGGTTGTAGCTGACTTTTTTTTTTGGTGGAGGGCCTCCACCACCCTCCACATCTATATTTACTGTCATTTCACCACCACTAGGTCAAATTATAAGGAAAAATAAAACTTAAATTAAGTAATGTTGTAAATACAAATAAAATCCATATAGAGATATGGACAGTGGGGATAAAAAGGTAAAAATAGCACAATGTAGGGAACTTCCCATTCATTGCACCAAATAAGACCCATAACAGGATTTAGAAAATTTACTAAATAGGAAAAGCAATTCCAAATTTCATGGGAATATTCAGGAGGAATAGTGGGAAGGCCAAACGAAAGCACTGTAGAAAAGAGGAGAGAGACACACACACCAGAGTTACCAAGATGAGTAGAATCTATGCTTAGCATTCCAGGAGCCTGGGACCACGGCTCAGCGGCCACTAGACACACGCAGACGGGCCACGGACACTAAGCTCTGAGATTTGACTGACTAGGTTTAGACCTGGTCTCAGTGATTATTTTAGTGGTTTATATGTCTTAAAATAATAGTCTTTTAACTTTCCTGTTTAAACATCAAGCTTGACTACTGCAGTTTCATTTCAAGGATCCCTTGTAGTTGGGCGAATCAAAAATGTTTTTAAAAAGTCCTTCCCTTTTGAGCTGATTTTTGTGAATATTGTCACATATTCTTGGGACTTTGGTTTCACCCCAGTTTTCTAATGACAGGCACGTTGTAGGATTCTGCCCGTACCCCAGTGTGGACTGACCTCGACGACCTGAGCAATGACTTGTCCAGGCTCTTCAACTATTAAACTAGCTTGTAAATCTTCTCTGTGCCTAATGTCTCCACCAGCTCCTTGTCCGTGCCTTCTTAGGTTGTTGTTAAAACTGTAAAGACATGAATTCCTGTTTTCTATGACCTGAAAGAATTCCACAACACTAGCTATAGTTGCTAGCTATAACTTCCCACGCTGGCGAAGAGGTAGACAGTAACCATTTTATAAAAGGGGAAGTAATGCTTTGCAAAATGGTTACTGTTTACTTCTCTGTCAGCGAACAATATTATTAGGATATGTCTTCAGGTAGAAACCTACACTCCAAGCCCAGCCATTTCATATTTGGTCAATCAATATTGCTGGAGCAAGCTTTTAACATGGAGACACAACCCACTGAAAACACATGCATGGACTCTGTTTAGGGAAGTTTTATGAACTCCACCTGGACTCCCCCAGTTGCCAATAATATTGCTAGCTCATAGTGCCTCACCCAATACTCTCTCTCACCTTGCTTGGCCCTCCTTTGGTTCTCCCCTCGCTGCCTTTACACACTGGCTGCTTATTTGTGTGCTGGGAAGACAAAGTCAAAAAGGACAGACACAGACCCCGCCTTGAAAAAGTGATGGGAAGAGAAAGGGAGCATTGCCATACTGAGAAATTCAAGCTGTGGTGGGGCCCACACCGGGTGGGGAAAGGCTCAGGAGAGCTTCCTGGAAGGTGACATTGGAGTAGCAGTTGGAAGGATGCATTAGTTCTGTGAATAAAGCCAAGAAAGGGCATTTCTGGACAAGAGAATGGCATGGAAGTACGAAGCGCTAAGAGGAAGGAAAGGTCAAAAGATTACAAATTGCCGCATGAGTTTTCTGCCTATGGCAGTTCCACTGGGTGGGCGTTCACCTACCCTTGCTTGGGATTTGGGGTTTGGTGTTTGCATGGTGACACGTGCCGGAGATAAAAGGGGTTTCTGGGGTCTTTTGCTCTTAGTTCCAGGTGAACTACCTTGTATCAGTCCTGTCCTCTCCATAAGCACTCCTTGGGCCGAAACAACCTTGGCTTCCTGTCTCAGGAGCCTTTTCTACTGGTGCAAAAGCCCCCAGGCTACCTGGTTACAGCACCAGGATTAGATTGGCTGGTTTTACTGCTGCAGTGCTTAAGTAAATCCGAATGTAGGAAAATCACTGTTTTAAAGCAAGGTAGTTTTGATCAGTAAGTTAGAATGACACTGATCTTTTCCTGGGATAAACGTAGAATCTGATCTGTAAGATTCTATTCACTTTATGCATCTTCTTGAGGGTCAGTATTCACTCCTTCAACAGCTCATGACCATTATAAAGAAAAATAACCTTCTTTTAAATGCTTTAACACAGTTTCCAGAACTTGCAACGTAAGAATCATTTGGGATGCTTGTTACTTAGACCAATGACTAGGGCTTTCCCCTGGGAGTTCTGATTTAATAGGTCTGGGGGTGGGCCCTGGGAACTTCTATTTATTTTTTAATACGTGTGCTAGGCAGTTCTTATTGTCAGGCTAGAATGGGAAACACAGTGTACTTAGCCCCGTGTTATACTGGATATTAGGCAATAAACAAAGACGTCTACTTACACCAGGCAAAGTATGCGTGATGGCATTGATGATGTACATTTCGCAGGTCAGGAAACTAAAGCTCAAAGACAAGTGACTCACATAAGAGCACACTGTTGGTCATGAAATGACCTGTCACCAAATCTGAAGCCTCTGGGTTCTGTTACATTACAGTCCAAATGATGGACATTAAAATTGTAAGATCTGATTGAGGTTTATGTTAGGACTTGGAAAATTAACTTTTTTTAATTGGACTTTATTTTAGGTTGTACTAGTTCAGATATACACGGTTTTTAATGTAATGATTATACGGGGAAAAAGTTGTTCAGAGTGAATCAAGCTAAATTTAGTTTGTTGCCATTTGAATTTATTAATTCAGAGGTAACTCAGTTAAAATAGTTTTCTTTCCAAAGAAGGCTATATATTGTTTAAAAAGTTAAGAGACCTACACTACATAAATGTGTTTGTCTCTTTTCAAAATAAAGAAAACCAAAAGTAAATAAGTAAAACAAATCAACACATGAAAGTGTATACTAGAGAATTATTTGTGTCATTCAAATTAGTTTCTGTCCCTAGTTATTTTCTACAAACCCATTCTTTCTGATATTTGCTAATTAACACCAAATATTTAATTTACTGTAATTCATTATTTCTTCAGAACCAAATTGAAATTTGCCTTTGAATTATTTATCAGAAAACAATTTGCTTAGCATATTGGTAGCAAAAAAATCTTCAAAAAAGATGTGTGTGTGTGTGTGTGTGTATATATATATATATATATATATATTTTTTTTTTTTCAGTTTCTTCTGTAGAAACAGAAGCATTGTTGGCCAGTTTCGTGGAAAGTCAATACACTGAGACAATGGGGACTGCAGCAGAGAAAGAGTTTAATAATCCTAGGACAGCTGAACAAGGAGGTGGGAGGAAAACTCACATCCACTTCTCCAAGGAATTTAGGGCCAGGGATTTTAAGGAGTTTGGAATGGACCAAGGTGTGGGGAACTGTTGGCTGGTCAAAGGGAACAGGGTGAAGTCATGGGATGAGGGATGAAGAAACGGCATTCTCATGCCGAGAGGAGATGAAGAAACGGCATTCTCAGGCCGATTTGCTGGTCAAAGAGAACAGGGTGAAGTCATGGGGTGAGGGGATGAAGAAATGGCATTCTCAGGCCGATTTGCTTCCTCATGAGGGTTTTCACTCTGGTTGGCATCAGCAATCCCCACGGGAATTCAGGGTCTGAAGAACATCTTAAGAAAGTCTTAAGCAAAAGCCTCATGATTTCAATGTCAGACATGATTCCTATGTAGGAACAATGCGGATGTAAACGATCAGCATTGAGTGACCTTTAGCTGCAACGAAGCGGACCAAAGTGTAGCCTGATGATGCTTAATTATAATTATATTTCTGTCCAGAACCCAGTATGTCATTCTTGTTAACCTTGTGAGAACAATTTCACAAATAGTTGACTATAAATGGCTTTAGTGAAGACCCTGCAGGGCCTCTGCTTAGCAGCTGATGCTACATACTTAAATATATTAAAATGACTTTTACAGTAAAGAAAGTAATTATTGAACATATTACATTACACTTTATGGTATATTCACTATAACTTATTATATTTATTTCTCTCCAATTAATTCAATGTAGAATAGTTTTACTAAGTTCTTCAGTAAAAGAGATTGCCTCCTAAATATGCACTATACTTGAGTCATGTGTGGAGCACCTTTGGCTTCTTTAGATTAATTAGGGAAAGATGTGATTACAACAGTCACAGTTGTAGCTGCATTTATGCATGTACGTATATGCGTTTACTCAGTTGTTAATCCAATAAGCAGTTATTTCCTAGATTCTTTGCTAGGCCCTGGGAGACAGAGAGAATCCAGCAGAGCCAGACAGGAACCCCACCATCGCTCCGCATGGGAAACGTCTGTGATGCATATGCCCAGGATGCTCTCAGATCAGAGAGAAAAGTCACTCAGTCAGCTCAGAAGAGTTCAAGAAGGCTTTCAGGGGAAATTATGTTTTGACAAGCAAATCAAATGTTTACTAAAAATAGAAACTTCAAAATTATTTTTCATGATGTTTTCATAATTCTCCAGTTTGAAGACATAGTACTGGATTGGTGGCACAGTGTTCACTTGGATGTGAGGCACTGGTCTGGTTGAAAAGTCAGTTAACTTTTATTATGTTATGTATTTTTTGTCCTTCTTAGAATTATTTAAATGTTTAATAGGCTTTTTTTAATAGCTGTTTTAACTTTACAACAAAGTTTAGTGAAAGTGGGGAGAGTTCCCATAAAAAAATAGGAAATATCTCAACAGTAACTTCACCAAAGAAGATATACAAAAGGCAAGTAAGTGTATGAAAAGGTGATCTGCTTCATACGTCATTTGGGAATTTAAATTTAAAACAACAAGAGATACACCTACACAGCTGTTAGAAAGTCCAAAACACTGACAATATCAAATGTTGGCAAGGATGTGGAGCAAGAGGAACTCCCACTTATAGCCCATGGGAATGCAAAATGGTACAACCACTCTGGAGAACAGTTTAGTGGTTTCCAACAAAACTGAAAGCACCCTGACCATATGCTCCAGCAATCATGAGCCTTGTCATTTACCCAAAGGAGCCAAAAACTTATGTCCATACAAAAACCCACACATGGATGTTTATAGCTGCCCTTTCTTCATAATTTTCAAAACTTGGAAGCAGTCAATATATCCTCCAGCAGGTGGACAGATTAATAAACTGTGGCACAACCAGACAATGGAATATTATTCAGCACTAAAATCAAAATTAACTATCATGTCATGAAAAGATACGGAGGGATCAGCACATTGCTAAGTGAAAGAATCCAATCTGAAAATGCTCCAAACTGTACGATTTCAACTATGTGACATTCTGGAAAAGGCAAACTATGGGGAGAGTAAAAGTTTGGTAGTTTGCTCAGGGCTGGGGAGGGAGTAGAAAGGAGGAGTGAATAGGATCCCAGGAGAAGTTCAGGGCAGTGAAACTGTTCTGTATGATCGCATTCAGATAATTGTGGACACCTTCATTATATATTTGTCCAAATCCATAGAATGTACACCACCAAGGTGACATCTAATGTACTTTGGGTAACAATGGCATGTCGATGTTGGCTTATGGATTGCAACAAATGCACCACTCTGGAAGATGTTTTATTGACATGCCATGTTGCCCAGGCAGGTAGGTCGAGTCTATGGGAGAAGGCAAGTGGCTGCCATGGGAAGATTCTAGTATGGCCAACTCATGGGCCAACTCCCCAACCCATATGACATGTTTTACTGACATTTCTTTTGAAGTTTATTAGTTACTACATAACTCAAATTTTTATTTTTCCTTGTTGTAAGCCTCTGTTGGTTCTTAATGGTGGCATATTGGTTTTATAATACTTTGGAAGTCCCAGGGTTATTTAAGAATCACTGTCCTTGATTGTAGGTATTGGCAAAAGCACAATTATGTATTCTAATTAGTTACTCCTGATAGTTACTCATACTAACGGGAGTTTCTCATTTATCTCAAAATTTCCAAAGTCAAAGTCCTGAGTTTTAGTGTCTACCACCCCAGTGTTTACATGTATAGGAGAACTTGGTGATTTTGGACTATTTTCTGTGTTGATTTATTTCAGCTCTATAAAAAATGAAGTTTGGATCATTGATAAGAACTAAAATCTAGTCAAACGGTTCTGCTAGTAATCAGTTTGACTTAAAAACAAACTGACAAAAGAATAGGCAAATTCTGGTCTAATTTCTCTGAGCACCACACGGTGGTATGTGCTCTCTTCTTCTTTTAACTTAAGAGATATAGCCCCAGGCAGTTGGGAATGCTCTCTAGTTGGTTGCTTTGCAGGACACCTCGGTGCAGTGTCCCGTGTGTTGTCAGAGGCGTTTGAAGCAGAGGGAGTCCATCTTGAGCAGTGGCTGTGTGAAATGAGGCTGAGACACACTGGGTTACATTCTTAGGAGGTCAGGCATTCTTAGTCACAGGATGAGATAGGAGGTCGACACATGATACAGGTCACAAAGACCTTGCTGATAAAACAAGTTGCAGTACAGAAGCCAAGACCCACCAAAACCAAGATGGTGCCCACAGTAACCTCTGGTTGTCCTCACTCCTCATTATATGTTAATTATAACGCGTTCGCATGCTATTAGTAACAGACACTCCCAGCAGCACCATGACAGTTTGCAAATGCCATGGCAAACGTCAGGTAGTTACCCTATAGGGTCTAAAAGAAGGAGGAGTTCTCGTTTCTGGGAATTGCCCCTCCCTTTCCTGGAAAACTCATGAATCATCCACCCTTGTTTAGCGTATAATCCAGAAGTGACGATCAATATAAGCATTTGAGCAGACCTACCCACTGCTCTGCCTGTGGGGTAGCCATCCTTTAACACTTCATTCTCTTAAGAAACTTGCTTTCACTTTACGGATTCGCCTCAAATTCTTTCTTGCGTGAGATCCAAGAATCCTCTCTTGGGGTCTGAACTGGGATCCCTTTCCCGTCCCAGTGGAGTTAAGCGAAGGGTCCGCCCTCCTGGGTGTCCTGCTTACAGCTTCACACGCAAGCGTGGGGTTTTACATTTGTGAACACATGTTGAGTCATAGAGTGAGCCCCTCCACTAAATTTTTCTCGCTGCCACTGACCTCTAAGCCACGCAGGAAATCCCTTTGTAAGCAAATTCCCATCCTCAGCCCTTTGGCTGTTTAGTCTGTGCAGGGCTAGGCCTGGCTTTCTCGCTCCCTTGATTGGCAAGCCCCCTGCTAGAAACAACAAATGGACAGAGTCGCTCTCACCAGAAGCTCCCCGCCCTCCAGCCTCCCCATCTGAAGACTCTTTCAGCTTTATTTGGACTGGAACTTGATGAGAGGTTCACCAGGCAGGAACACACGCCCCTCCTCCCAAAAATGCCACTGACAGGGGGACAGTTTCTCACAGACTTGGCGGCAAGTGGCGGGGGACCTGAGCTACTCCACGGCTGGGGAATTTAAACCCTTGTCAAAAAAGGAAATAGCCTTAAACCATTTGTTTTCACTGAAGATGCAGCTAATTGTTTGATTAAAAACTATGGTTCTAATGGGACATTAAATCAGTGAGTCAGATGAGCAGAAAACTACATGATTCCAGCATGCAAACTCCAGAATAAGCAAATCCACAAGGTCAGGGAGCATGTGAGTGGGTGGTTGCTGACAGCTTAGGGAAGGTGAAATGCCAGCAAGTGTTCTTGGGCATGGGGTTGGTTTGGGGGGTGATAAAAATTTCTGAAATTAGGCCGGGCGCAGTGGCTCAAGCCTGTAATCCCAGCACTTTGGGAGGCCGAGGTGGGCGGATCACGAGGTCAGGAGATCGAGACCATTCTGACCAACACGGTGATAACCCCGCCTGTACTAAAAATACAAAACAATTAGCCGGGCATGGTGGTGGGCACCTGTAGTCCCAGCTACTCGGGAGGCTGAGGCAGGAGAATGGCGGGAACCTGGGAGGTGGAGCTTGCAGTGAGCTGAGATCCGACCACTGCACTCCAGCCTGGGCCACAGAGTGAGACTCCATCTCAAAAAAAGAAAAAGAAAAAAAGTTCTGAAATTAGATTGTGGTGATGGTTGCACAGCTTCGTGAATATACTAAAAACCTCTGAAATCATACATTTTATAAAGGTGAATTTTATGATACGTGATTTATATCTCAATTTTATAAAAACCTGTATGAAGGGAGTGAAAAATCGTTTTAAAATTGCCCACAGCCACAGACTGGGACAAAATATCTGCAAAAGACAGATGTGGCTAAAGAGCTGGTATGCAAAATACACAAATAACTCGTAAAACGCAACAAAAGAAGCAAAACAACCCAAAGAGAGCTGGAAAAAGCACAGTGCGCACAACACAAACACAGACACACACACAGAGACACACACACAGAGACACACAGACACACACACACCAGAGACACACACACACACACACACAGAGACACACACAGAACACACACAACACACACAGAGACACACACACAGACAACAGAGACACACACAGACACACACACATAGACACACACACAGACACACACAGACACACACAGAGACACACACATACACACACAGAGACACACACAGACACACAGATACACACACACAGACACACACAGAGACACACACACATACACACAGAGACACACACAGATACACACACAGAACACACACAGATACACACACACAGACACACACGACACACACACAGACACACACGATACACAGAGACACACACACATACACACAGCACACACAGACACACACACAACACAGACACACACACAGACACACACACATAACACACACAGAACACACACATAGACACACACACACACAATACACACACACAACACACACACACACATAGACACACACCAAGACACACACACATAGACACACACAGATATACACACACACACAGACACACAGATACACACACAGAACGCACACACGATACACACACAGACACACAGACACACACACAGAGACACACACACATAGACACACAGACACACAGAAACACACACACAGAGACACACACACATACACACACATAGACACACAGACACACACATACACACACAGACCCACATACCACAACATATACACACACAGAGACACACACACACACACACAGAGACACACACATACACACAGACACACAGAAACACACACACAGAGACACACACACACACACACAGAGACACACATACAACACATACACACACAAGACACACAGACACACACATACACACACAACACACACACACACACCTACACACACACATACACACACAATACACACACAACACACATACACACACATACACACACACATACACACACATATACACACACATATACACACACACATATACACACAAAACTATACACACACATAGACACACACAATACACACACATACACACACACATACAACACACATATAAACACACACACACACACATACACACAGACATATACACACACACATATACACACACATACACACACACATACACACATACATATACACACACACAGACACACACAGATACACACACATACACACACATACACACACACATATACACACACAGACACACACATATACCACACATACACACACACATAT
Source organism: Rhinopithecus roxellana (assembly GCF_007565055.1). Lineage (NCBI taxonomy): Eukaryota > Metazoa > Chordata > Mammalia > Primates > Cercopithecidae > Rhinopithecus > Rhinopithecus roxellana. The sequence goes on from NW_022142617.1 coordinate 19,293, forward strand.
ACACACATACACACACATACACACACATACACACACACATACACACAGATATACACACACACGCATACACACACATATACACACACACATACACACACACACACATATACACAACCCACATATACACACACACATACACACACACACACCTACCTATATGCGTATATGTATAGATGGCATATATATACACATATATAGATACTTATATATACACAGTTGGCAAGTATGCATATGAAAAGATGGTCAGCATCATATGACATTAGGGAATTGCAAATTAAAATGACAATGACATAGTATGAACTCTCATTGCTGGTGGGAATTTACAGTCAGTAAATGGTCTTACCCTATGTGTTAAATTGGTCTGCTTGAGCTGCCATAAAATGTACCACAGATTAAGTGGCTTAAACAACAGAAACAGGTTCTTACAAGTTCTGGAGGCTGGAGTCCAAGATGGGGGTGTCAGCAGGGCTGGTTCCTGGTGAGGCCTCTGTCTTCAGCTTGCAGATGGTGCCTTCTTGCTGTGTCCTCATGTGGCCTTTCCTCTGTGTGTGCCTGGGTGGGTGGGGGTCTGGGAGTGGGGGATAGCTGGTGTTTCTTCTTATTTGTATGGACACCAATCCTATGGGCCTAGGGCCTCACTCTAATGGCCTCATTTAACCTTACTTCCTTAAAGGCCCTACCTCCAAATACAGTCACATTTGGGGGTTATTGACTTCATCAGACAAATTGGGCAGGGAGCGGGGACCCAATTCAGTTCATAACATATGATTTGGCAATCACACTCCTTGGGATTTTCAAATGAGTTGAGAACTTACATCCACACAAAAACCTGCACATAGAGCAGGTTTATTCATAATTGCCAACACTTGGAAGAACCCAACATATCCTTCAACAGGTGAATGGAATGGTAAGGATGCAATTTTATGAACACGGTGGTTTAAATATTTGTGTTCTTAGACAAATGTCTAATTAAATGACATGATATATGACATTAGCTCTCTTCACTTAGCATTTTGCCAATTAAGAAAAAAGACAAGAAGATTTAAATTTCTAATGCCAAGTGTATACCAATTAAATATAATATGAGACAATGAGAAACTCACGTGATTTTTTTAAGGTGAAGCACCAACTTCTAGCTCTGACTTCACTCCCTCGAGCTTCAGGTGTATGCACCCTCTTGTCTGCACGAGAGATATTTAAAGGGAAAATGGCGAAGTCTCATGTGACAGTTCTGTGCCTGGCTCAGGCCTGCAGTTCCTTTGGGAAAGTACCTGTGGTTGTGTGTTAGCAGCACAGGATATCTTGATAAATCTTTATTTCTGAAACTCTCTTTTAACCTACCTCTACCCTGATTCTGGCCTAGTCTCCAAATTTTACTTTATTTGTCTTGTATTTCTAGGGGGATGAGGCCACAGAGTGAAAATACGGAAAATCTCATGAGCTCTGAGTACACCTAGAGGCTAAATAACCATCACCCTGCGTTCGGATGCATTTTTATTTTCTGCCTGGCTAAAGATGCTACTGTAATGAATAAAATATACACAACTTTAATACTGCTGTCATTTTCTTCATCAGTTCGTAAAAGGACACCAGCATGTGGAGCCCACACATAATTTCTTGAGGTAAAAAGGTTTAGAAAGTTCTAGAATGGGGTATTTAATATATAACACAGCATTACACACATCAAGAACACTTTAGGTGATGTAAATCAATTATGTTCACTTCAGTAACAAGTTAT
>NW_022142618.1:0-81199 GCF_007565055.1 Rhinopithecus roxellana
GATATAACATGTATACGTATAAAATATAGATATAAGAGATATAGGCATAAAATTTAGATATAATAGATATAAGTATAATATATGGATATAATAGACATAATTATAAAATATAAACATAATAGATATAATGGATATAGGTGTGAAATATAGATATAATAAATATAGCTATGAAATATAGTTACAATAGATATAGGTATAAAAAAGAGATATAATAGATATAATAGATAGAGGTATAAAATATAGACATATTAGATATAGTAGATATACGTATAAAATATAGACATGATAGATATAATAGATATAGGTGTAGGATATTGACATAATAGATATAATAGATGCAGGTGTATAATATAGACATAATAGATGTAATACATATTGGTTTAAAATATACACATAATAGATATAACAGATATAGGTATAAAATATAGACATAATAGATATAGGTATAATATATAGCCATAATAGATATAAAAGATATAGGTATAAAATATAGACATAATAGATATAGGAAGAAAATATAGACATGATATGTATAGGTATACAATATAGACATAATGGATATAATAAATATGGGAATAAAATATAGACGTAATATATATAGGTATAAAATATAGAAATCATAGATATAATATATATAGGTATAAAATATAGACATAAAAGATATAATAGATATAGGTATAAAATATAGACTTAATAGATATAATAGATATAGGTATAAAATATAGACCTAATAGATATTATATATACAGGTATAAAATATAGATATAATAGATGTAATAGATATATGTATAAAAAATAGATATAATAGATACAGGTATAAAATATAGACAGTAGATATAATAGATATAGGTACAAAATATAGATATAATAGATATCGGTATAAAATATAGACATAATAGATATAGGTATAAACTATAGATATAATAGATATAATGGATATAGGTATCAAATATAGATGTAATACATATAGGTATAAATTATAGATATAGTGGATATAATAAATATAGCTATGAAATATAGACATAACAGATATAATAGATATGGGTATAAAATATAGACAAATTAGATACAATAGATAACGATATAAAAAGTAGACATAATAGATACAATGTATATTGGTATAAAATATAGACATAATAGATATAGGTATAAATTACAGACATAATAGATATTATAGATATAGGTATAAAATATAGACATAATAGATATAATAGATATAGGTATAAAATATAGACATAATAGACACAATAGATATAGGTAAAAAATATAGACATAATAGATATAATAGATATAGATATAAAATATAGACATATTAGATATAGGTATAAAATATAGACATAATAGATTTAACAATTATAGGTATAAAATATAGACATAATGGATATAATAGATATAGGTATAAAATATACACATAATAGATATAATAGATGAAGGTATAAAATATAGACATAATAGATATAGGTATTAAAAATAGACATAATAGATATAATAGAAACAGGTATAATATATAGACATAATAGATATAGGTATAAAATATAGACATAATAGATTTAATAGATAGAGTTACAAAATATAGACATAAAATATATAACACATATAGATATAAAATATAGACATAAAAGATGTAGTCGATATAGGTATAAAATATAGACATAATAGATATCGGTATAAAATATAGACATAATAGTTACAGGTATAAAATATAGACTTAATAAATATAGGTATAAAATATAGACATATTAGATATAATAAATATAGCTATCAAATATAGACCTAATATATATTGGTATAAAATATAGATATAATATATATAGGTATAAAATATACACATAATAGATATAAAAGATATAGGTATGAAATACAGACATAATAGATATAATAGATATAGGTATAAAATACAGACATAATAGATATAGGTAAAAAATATAGACATAATAGATATAATAGATACAGGTATTAAAGATAGACATAATAGATATAGGTATAAAATATAGACATAATAGTTATAGGTATAAAATATAGACATAATAAATATAGGTATAAAATATAGACATAACAGATATATTAAATATAGCTATAAAATATAGACCTAATATATATAGATATAAAATATAGATATAATAGATATAATATATAGGTATAAAATATAGACATAATAGATATAATAGATATAGGTATAAAATATAGATATAGATATAATGGATATAGGTATCAAATATAGACATAATAGATATGGGTATAAAATATACACATAATAGATATAATAGATGTGGGTATAAAATATCGACAGAATAGATATATGTATAAAATATAAATATAATAGATATAATAGATATAGGTATAAAATATCGACATAAGAGATACAATAAATATAGGTATAAAATATAGACATAACACATATAATCGATAAAGGTATAATATATAGACATAATAGATATAGGAATAAAGTATTAACATAATAGATATAATAGATATAGGTATAAAATATCGACATAATACATACAATAGATATAGGTATAAAATATAGACAGATATAATAGATATAGGTATAAAATATAGACATAATAGATGTAACAAATATCGGTATAAAATAGAGACATAATAGATTTGATGGATATAGGTATAAAATATAGACATAATAGATATAATAGACATAGGTATAAAATAAAGACAAAATAGACATAGGTATAAAATATAGACATAATATATATAATAGATATAGGTATAAAATATAGACATAATAGATATAATACGTATAGGTATAAAATATAGACATAATAGATATAGGTATAAAATATAGACATAATAGATATAATAGATATAGGTATAAGATATAGACATAATAGATATAATAGATATACGTATAAAATATAGACATAATAGATATAATAGATATAGGAATAAAATATAGATATAATACATATAGGTATAAAATATAGATATAATTGATATAGGTATAAAATATAGACATAATAGATATAACAGATACAGGTATAAAATATAGATATAATAGATATAGGTATAAAATATAGATATAATAGATATACGTATAAAATATACATATAAATGACATAGTCATAAAATATAGATATAATACATATAATGGATATTGGTGTAAAATATAGATATAATTGACATAATTATACAATATATATCTCATTGATATAATAGATATAGCTACTAAATATAGATATAAGAAATATAGGCATAAAATATAGTTATAATAGATATAGGTATAAAATATAGATATAATAGATATAATAGATATAGGTATAAAATACAGACATAATAGATATGGGAATAAAATACAAACATAATAGATATAAGAGATATAGGTATAAAATATAGATATAATAGATATAATAGAGGTATAAACTATAGACATAATAGGCATAATAGATATAGTTATAAAAAATAGACATAATTGATATAATAGATATAGGTATACAATGTAGACATAATAAACATAATAGATATAGGTATAAAATATAGACATAATAGATATAATAGATATAGGTAAAAAATATAGACATTATTGATACAGGCATAAAATATAGACATAATAGATATAATAGATATAGGTGTAAAATATAGATATAATAGATATAGGTATAAAATATAGACATAAAACATACAATAGATATAGTTATTAAATATAGACATAACAGATATAGGTATAAAATATGGACATAAAGATATAATACATATACGTATAAAATATACACAGAATAGATATCATAGATATAGGTGTGAAATAGAGACATAATAGATATAGATATGAAATATGGACATAGGATATATAATGGATATAGATATAAAATATAGACATAATATATAGTTATTAAATAGAGACATAATAGATATAATGGATATAATAGATATAGGTATAAAATATAGACATAACAGATATGATATATATAGGTATAAAATATAGACATTACGGATATGATAGATATACGTATAAAATATAGAGATAATACATATAATAGACATAGGTATAAAATATAGATATAATAGATATAATAGACGTAGGTATAAAACGAGTACGTAATAGATATAATATATACAGGTCTGAAATATAGATATAATAGATATAGGTATAAAATATAGATGTAATAGATATAATAGATAGACATAATAGATATAATAGATATAGTTGTAAAATATAGACATAATTGATATAATAGATATAGATATAAAATATAGACATAACAGATATAGGTATAAAATATACACATGTTAGATATAATAGACATAGGTATAAAATATAGACAGAGTAGATATAATACATATAGGTATTAAATATTGACATAATGGATACAATAGATATAGGTATCAAATACAGACATCATAGATATAATGGATATAGGTATAAAATATAGACATAATAGATATACGTTTTAAATATAGTCATAATAGATATAATAGAAATAGGTATATACACATAATAGGTATAATAGATATAGGCATCAAATATAGACATAATAATTATAATAGATATAGGTATAAAATATAGACATAAAAGATATAGGTACAAAATATAGACATAATGGTTATAATAGATATAGGTATGAAATATAGATATAATAGATATAATAGGTATAGGTATAAAATATAGACATAATAGATATAATAGATATATGTATAAGATATAGACATAATAGATATAATAGATATAGGTATAAAATATAGACATAATAGAAATAATAAATATATCTGTAAGATATTGTCATGATCGATATAATAGAGATAGGTATAAAATATAGACATAATAGATATAATAGATATAGGTATAAAATAAAGACATAATAGATATAATAGATATAATTATAAGATATAGACATAATAGATATAGGTATAAAATACAGACATAAAAGTTATAATATGTATAGGTATAAAATATAGACATAATAGACATAATAGATATAGGTATAAAATACAGACATAATAGATATAATAGATATAGGTATAAAATATAGACATAATAGATACAGGTATAAAATATAGACATAAAAGATATAATAGATATAGATATAAAATACAGACATAGTAGATATAATAGATGTAGGTATAAAATGCAGACATAATAGATATAATAGATATAGGCATAAAATATAGACATAATAGATATAATAGATATAGGTATAAAATATAGATATAATAGCTATAGGTATAAAATACAGATATAATAGATATAAAAGATATAGGTGTAAAAGATAGATATAATCGATATAAAAGATATGGGTATAAAATATAAATAAAATAGATATCGGTATAAAATATAGACATCACAGATATAAGAGATATACGTATAAAATATAGACAAAATAGATATAGCTATAACATGTAGACATTATAGATATAATATAGGTATAAAATATAGACATAATATATAGAATAGATATAGGTATAAAATAGAGATATAATGGATATAGGTATAAAACAGATATTGTGGATATAATAGATATAGGTATAAAACATAGACATAATAGATATAATAGATATAGGAACAAAATATAGACATAATAGATATAATAGATAAAGATTTAAAATATAGTCATAATAGGTATAATAGATATTGGTATAAAATATTGACAAAATAGATATAGGTATAAAATATAGACATAACGTTTATAATAGATATAGGTATGAAATATAGACATAATAGATATAATAGGTACAGGTATAAAATAAAGACATAATAGATATAATAGATAGAAGTTTAAAATATAGATATAATATTTATGATGGATATATGTATAAAATATAGATATAATAGATATAGGTATAATGTATAGACATACTATATATAAAAGATATACGTATAAAATATAGACATAATAGATATAATAGATATAGGTATAAAATATAAACATAATAGATATAATAGATATAGGTATAAGATACAGACATAATCGATATAATAGATATAGGTATAAAATATAAACATAATAGATAAAATAGATATAGGTATAAAATAGAGACAAAATAGATATAGGTAGAAAATATAGACATAGATGTAGTAGATATAGGTATAAAATATAAACATAATAGATATAATAGAGATGGGTATAAAATATAGATGTAATAGATATAATAGATATAGGAGTAAAAGATAGACATAGTAGATATAATAGATATACGTATAAAATATAGACATAATTCATATTATAGATATAGGTATAAAATATAGACATAATAGATATAATAGATATAGGTATAAATTATACACATAATAGATATAATAGATATAGGTATAAAATATAGACATAATAGATATAGGTATAAATATAGACATAATAGTTATAATAGAAATAGGTATAAAATATAGACATAATAGATATAATAGATATAGGTATCAAATGTAGACATAATAATTATAATAGATAAAGGTATCAAATATTGACATAATAGATATAGGTATAAAGTACAGACATAATGGGTATAATAGATATAGGTATGAAATATAGACATAATAGATATAATAGGTATAGGTTTAAAATAAAGACATAATAGACATAATAGATAAAGCTGTAAAATATTGACAGAGTAGATATAATAGATAGAACTATAAATTATAGACGTAATATATATAATAGATATAGGTATAAAATATAAACATAATAGATATAGGTATAAAATGTAGACATAATAGATTTAATAGATATAGGTATAAAACATTGATATGATAGATATAATAGATATAGGTATTAAAAATGGACATAATAGACTTAATAGATACAGCTATATAATATAGACAGAGTAGACATAATAGATATAGGTATAAATTATAGACATAATAGATGTAATAGATATAGTTGTAAAATATAGACAGAGCAGATATAATAGATATAGGTATAAAATATAGACATAATGGATATCGGTATAAAATATAGACATAATAGATATAATAGATATAGGTATAAAATATAGACATAACTGGTATAAAAATATAAGTATGAAATATAGACATAATAGATATAGGTATAAAATATACACATAATATATATAATAGATATATGTATAAGATACAGGCAAAATAGATATAATAGGTATAGGTATAAAATATAGATATAATAGATATAATACATAGAGGCATAAAATACAGACATAACAGATATAATAGATATAGGAATAAAATACAGACAATTGAAATATGTATAAAATATAGACAAAATAGATATAAAAAATATAGGTATCAAATATAGACATAATAAATACAATAGATATATGTATAAGATATAGACATAATAGATATCGGGATAAAATATAGACATAATAGATATAGGTATTAAATATAAACATAGATATAATAGATATAGGTATAAAATATAAACATAATAGATATAATCGAGAGGGTATAAAATATAGACGTAATAGATATAGGTATAAAATATAGACATAATAGATATAATAGAAATAGGTATAAAATAAAGACAAAATTGATATAATAGATATAGGTATCAAATATAGACATACCAATTATAATAGATATAGGTATAAAATATAGACATAATAGATATAGGTATAGAATAACGACCAAATAGATGTAATAGATATAGGTATGAAATATAGACAGAGAAGATATAATAGATATAGGTATAAAATATAGACATAACTGGTATAAAAATATAGGTATGAAATATAGACATTATAGATAGAGGTATAAAAGATACACATAATAGATATAATAGATATATGTAAAAGATATAGACATAATAGATATAATAGATATAGATATAAAATATAGACATAATAGATATAATAGATATATGTATAAGATATAGACATTATCGATATAATAGATATAGGTATCAAATATAGACATAATAATTATAATAGATACAGGTATCAAATATTTACATAATAGATATAGGTACAAAGTACAGTCATAATGGTTAGAATAGATATAGGAATGAAATATAGACATAATAGATATAATATGTATAGGTTTAAAATAAGGACATAGTAGACATTATAGATAAAGCTATAAAATACAGACAGAGTAGACATAATAGATAGAGGTATAAATTATAGACATAATAGATATAATAGATATAGGTATAAAATATAGACATAATAGATATAGGTATAACATATAGACATAATAGATTTAATAGATATAGGCATAAAACATTGATATGATAGATATAATAGATACAGGTATAAAATATGGACATAATAGGCATAATAGATATAGGTATAAAATATAGACAGAGTAGATATAATAGATATAGGTATAAATTATAGACATAATAGACATAATAGATATAGGTATAAAATATAGACAGAGTAGATATAATAGATATAGATATAAAATATAGACATTATAGATATCGGTATAAAATATAGACTTAATAGATATAATAGATATAGGTATAAAATATAGACATAACTGGTATAAAAATATAGGTATGAAATATAGGCATAATAGATATAGGTATGAAATATACACATAATAGATATATCAGATATATGTATAAGATACAGGCATAATAGATATGATAGGTATAGGTATAAAATATAGATATAATAGATATAATATATAGAGGTATAAAATATAGATATAACTGGTATAAAAATGCAGGAATGAAATATAGACACAATCGATATAGGTATGAAATATACACATAATAGATATAATAGATATATGCATAAGATATAGACATAATATACATAATAGATATAGGTATAAAATATACATATAATAGATATAATAGATAAAGCTATAAAATACAGACATCATAGATATAGTAGATATAGGAATAAAATACAGACATAATTGAAATAGGTATAAAATATAGACAAAATACATGAAAGTGATATAGGTATAAAATATAGACATAATAGATATAATATATATATGTATAAGATATATACATAATAGATACAATAGATATAGGTATAAAATATATACATAATAGATATAATAGAGGTATAAAATATAGACATAATAGATATAATAGATATAGATATAAAACATTGACATAATAGATATAGGTTTAAAATATAGACATATTAGATATAATAGATACAGGTATAAAATATAGTCAGAGTAGATATAATACATATAGTTATAAAATATAGACATAATACATATCGGAATAAAATATAGACATAGTAGATATAATAGATATAGGTATAAAATATAGACATAACTGGTATAAAAATGTAGGTATGAAATATAGACATAATAGATATAGGTAAAAAATAGACACATAATAGGTTTAATAGATATAGGTATAAAATGCAGACATAATAGATATAGGTATTAAATATAGACATAATAGATATAATAGAAATAGGTTTAAAATATAGACACAATAGATATAATAGATATAGGTATCAAATATAGACATGATAATTATAATAGATATAGGTAAAAAATATAGACATAATAGATATAGGTACAAAATATAAACAAAATGGTTATAATAGATATGGTTATGAAATATACACATAATAGATGTAATAGATATAGGTTTAGAATAAAGACATAATAGATATAATTGATACAGGTATAAAATATAGACATAAAAGATATAATATGTATAGTTGTTAAATATAGACATAGTAGATATAATAGATATGGGTATAAAATACAGACATAATAGATATAATAGATATAAGTATAAAATATAGACATAATATATATATGTATAAAACACAGACAATATAGATATAACAAATATAGATATAAAATAGAGACATAAGCGGTATAAAAATGTAGGTATGAAATATAGACAAAATAGATATAGGTATAAAATATACTCTTAATAGATATAATAGATATATGTATAAGATACAGACATAATAGATATAATAGATATAGGTATATAATAAAGACATAATAGATATAATTGATACAGGTGTAAAATACAGACATAATAGATATAGGAATAAAATACAGACATAATTGAAATAGGTTTAAAATATACACGAAATAAATATAATAACTATAGGTATAAAATATAGACATAATTATTATAATAGATATATGTATAAGATACAGACATAATAGATATAATAGATGTAGGTATAAAATATAGACATAATAGATATAATAGATAGAGGTATAAATTATAGACCTAATAGATATAGTAGATACAGATATAAAATATAGACATAATAGATATAGGTATAAAATATAAACATGTTAGATATCACAGAAATAGATAGAAAATATAGACATAAGAGATATAATAGATATAGGTATGAAATATAGATATATTAGATATAATAGATATAGGAATAATATTTAGACATAATAGATATATTAGATATAGGTATAAAATATAGTCATAATAGATATAGGTATTAAATATAGACATAATAGATATAATAGAAATCGATATAAAATATAGACATAATAGATATAATAGATATAGGTATCAAATATAGACATAATTATAATAGATATAGGTATAAAATGTAGACATAATAGATATATGTTCAAATACAGACATAATGGTTATAATAGATATAGGTATGAAATATAGACATAATAGATATATTAGGTATAGGTTTAAAATAAAGACATAAAAGATATAATAGATATAGTTATAAGATATAGACATAATAGATATAATAGATTTAGGTATAAAATATAGACATAAAAGATATAATAGATGTAAATATAAAATATAGACATAATAAATATAATATATAGGTACAAAATACAGACATAATACATATAGGTATAAAATATAGACATAATAGATATAATAGGTATAGTTATAAAATATAAACATAATAGATATAGGTATAAAATACAGACACAATATATATCATAGATACAGGTAAAATATAGACCTAATAGATACAGCTATAAAACATAGACATAATACTTATAATCGGTATACGTATAAAATATAGATACAATAGATATAATAGATATAGGTATAAAATATACATATAATAGGTATTATAGACAAAGATATAAAATATATAAATAATAGATATAATCGATAAAATATATATTGGCATAAAATACAGATATAATAGATAGAATAATATAGGTATAAAGTATAGATGTAATACATATGATGGATACAGGTATAAAATATAGATATAATAGATATAGGTATAAAATATAGGCATATTAGATATCATAGATAATGGAATAAATTATAGACAAAATAGATATAATAGTAACAGGTTTAAAATATAGACATAATAGATATAGATATAAAATATAGACATAGTAGATATATGTATGAAATATAGACATATGAGATATAATAATTATAGGTATAAAATATAGACATAATAGATATAATAGATATACGTATAAAATATAGACAAGAGATATAATAGATATATGTATAACATATAGATATAATAGATATAATGGATATAGGTATCAAATATAGATACAATACATATAGGTACAAAATATAGATATAGTGGATATAATGGATATAGGCATAAAAGATAGACATAATAGATATACTAGATATTGGTATAAAATATAGACATAATAGATATAATAGATATACATATAAAATATAGACATAATAGATATAAGCATATAAGTATAAAATATGGATATAATTGATATAATAGATATAGGTATAAAATACAGACATAATAGATATAATAGATATAGGTATAAAATATAGACATAATAGATATAATAGACATAGATATAAAATATAGACATAATAGATAAAATAGAAATAGGTATTAAATATAGACATAATAGATATGAGATATAGGTATCAAATATACACATAATAATAATAATAGATATAGGTATAAAATATAGACATAATAGATATAGGTACAAAGTATAGAAATAATTGTTATAATAGATATAGGTATGAAATATATACATAATACATATAATAGGTATAGGTTTAAAATAAAGACATAATAGATATAATAGATATAGGTATAAGATACAGACATAATAGATATAATAGATATAGGTATAAAATATAGACATAATAGCTTTAATAGACATAGGTATAAAACATTGATATAATAAATATAATAGATATCTGTATAAAATACAGACATAGTAGATATAATAGATATTGGAATAAAATATAGACATAATAGATATAATAGATATGGATATAAAATATAGACATAATATATATAAGAGATATAAGTAAAAAATACGGACATAATAGATATAGGTATAAATACAGACATAATAGATATAATAGATATAGGTATTATATATAGACATAATACATATAAGAGATATACGTATAAGATATAGACATAATAGATATAATAGATATAGATATAAAATATAGACATAATAGATATAATAGATATAGGTATGAAATATAGATATAATAGATATAGGTATAAAATATAGACATAATAGATATAATAGTTACAGGTACAAAATATAGATATAATAGATATAGGTATAAAATAGAGATATAATGGATATAATATATATATGTATAAAAAATAGGTATAATAGATACAGGTATAAAATAAAGACAATAGATATATTATATAAAGGTATAAAATATACATAAAATAGATATAATTATAAAATATAAATATAATAGATATAATAGATGTAGGTGAAAAATATAGATATAACGGATATAAGTATAAAATATAGTTGTAATAGATATAAGTATAAAATATAGATATAGTAGATATAATAGATATAATAGATATAGCCATAAAATATAGACATAATAGATATGATAGATATATGTAGAAAACATAGATAACAATAAATATAATGGATATATGTATCAAACATACATATAATAGATATAGGTATAAAATATAGATATAGCGGATATAATAGATATAGGCATAAAACATAGACATAATAGATATAATAGATATAGGTGTAAAATATAGACATAATATATAGTTATAAAATATAGACATAATAGTTATAATAGATATAGGTGTAAAATATAGACATAATACACATAGGTATAATATTTAGACATAATAGATATAACAGACATAGGTATAAAATATAGACACAATAGATATAGGTATAAAGTATAGACACAATAAATATAATAGTTATAGGTATAAAATACAGACATAATAGATATAATAGATATCGGTATAAAAAATAGACATAATAGATATGGGTATAAAATATAAACATAAAAGATATAATAGATATAGGTATCAAATATAGACTTAATAGACATAATAGATATAGGTATACATTACAGACATAATAGATATAATAGATGTAGGGATAAAACATAGACATAATAGATATAAGAGATATAGGTATAAAATATAGACATAATAGATATAATAGATATAGGTATAAAATATAGACATAATAGATATACGTATAAACTGTAGACATAATAGATATAATAGAAATAGGTATAAAAAATAGACATAATAAATATAATAGATATAGGTATAACACATAAACATAATAGATATAATAGACACAGGTATAAAATATAGACATAATAGATATATGTAAAAAATATAGACATAATTCATATAATAGATATAGGTATAAAATATACACATAAAAATATAATAGATATAGGTATAAAACGTAGACATAATAGATATAATAGATACAGGTATAAAATATAGATATAATAGATATAGGTATAAAATATAGATATAATAGATGTAATAGATAGACATAATAGATATATTAGATATAGGTATAAAATATACATATAATAGATATAGGTATAAAATATAGATATAATTGTTATAATAGATACAGGTATAAAATATAGATATGATAGATATAAGTATAAAATATAGACATAATAGGGTTAATAGATATAGGAATAAAATATAGACATAATAGATATAATACATATACTTATAAAATATACACATAGTTGATATAATACATATAGGTATAAAATATAGACATAATAGATATAGGTATAAAATATAGACATAATAGATATAATAGATATAGGAGTGAAATATAGATATAATAGATATAGGTAAAAAATATAGATATAATAGATATAATATATACAGGTATATAATATAGATATAATAGATATCGGTAGAAAATATAGACATAATAGATAGAGGCATAAAATACAGACATAATAGATATGATAGATATAGGTATAAAATATAGACATCACAGATATAATAGATATAGGTACAAAATATAGACATAATAGATATAACACATAGAGGTATAAAATATAGATATAATAGATATAGGTATAAAATATAGATATAATAGATATAATAGATATAAATATAAAATATAGATAAAATAGATATCTGTATAAAATATAGATATAATACATACAATAGATACAGATATAAAATATAGACGTAATAGATATAATAGATATAGGTATAAAATACACATAATGGATATAATAGACATAGTTATAAAATATAGACATAATAGAAATAATATTTATAGGTATAAAATATAGTAATAAAAGATAAAATACATATAGGTATGAAATATAGACATAATAGATATAACAGATAAAAGAATAAAAAATAGACATAATAAATATAGGTATAAAATATAGACATAATAGATATAATAGATATAGGTATAAAGAATAGACATAATAGATATAATACATATAGTTATAAAATATAGACATAATAGATATAATAGATATAGGTATAAAATATAGACATAATAGATATAATAAATATAGGTATAAAATAAAGACTTAATAGATATAGGTATACAATGTAGACATAATAAATATAATATATATGGGTATAAAATATAGGCATAATAGATATAGTAGAGTTATAAAATATAGACATAATTGATATAATTGATAGAGTTATAAAATATAGACATAATAGATATAATAGAGGTATAAAATATAGACATAACAGATATAATAGATATAAGTATGAAATATAGCCATAATAGATAAAATAGACATAGGTATAAAATATACACATAATAGATATAATAGATTTAGGTATAATATATAGACATAATAGATATAGGTATAAAATATAGACATAATAGATATAATAGATATAGGTACTGAATATAGATATAATAGATATAGGTATAAACATAGACATAATAGATATAGGTATAAAGTATAGACATAATAGATATACTTATAAAATATAGCCATAATAGATATAATAAATATAGTTATAAAATAAAGACTTAAAAGATATAGGTATACAATGTAGACATAATAGATATAATATATATAGGTATAAAATATAGACATGATAGATATAGTAGAGTTAAAAAATACAGTCATAATTAATATAATTGATAGAGTTATAAAATATAGACATAATAGATATAATAGATAGAGGTATAAAATATAGACATAATAGATATAATAGATATAGGTATGAAATATAGACATAATAGATATGGGTATAAAATATCAACATAAGAGATATAATAGATATAGGTATAAAATATAGACATAATAAATATAATCGATACAGGTATAAAATATAGACATAATAGATATAGGTATAAAGTATACACATAATATATATAGGTATAAAGTATAGACATAATAGATATAGTAGATATAGGTATAAAACATAGACATAACCCATACAATAGTTATACGTATACAATATAGACATAAGAGATATAATAGATATAGGTATAAAATATAGACATAATAGATATAATAAACATAGGTATAATATATAGACATAATAGATATAATAGATATAGGTATAAAATATAGATATAATAGATATACGTATAAAAAAAGGTACAATAGATATATGTATAAAATATAGATATAATAGATATAATAGATACAGATATAAAATATAGATAAAACAGATAAAATAATAAAATATAAATATAATAGATATAATATATATAGGCATAAAATATAGATATAATAGATATAGGTATAAAATACTGTTATAATAGATATAGGTATAAAATATAGATATAATAGATATAATAGATAGAGGTATAAAATATAGACATAATAGATATACGTATCAAACTTTGACATAATAGTTATAATAGATATAGGTATTAAATATAGACATAATAGATATATGTATAAAATATAGACCTAATAGATATAATAGATATAGGTATAAAATATGGACATAATAGTTATAAGAGAGGTATAAAATATAGACATAATAGATATAGATATACGCATAAAATATAGACAGATATAATAGATATAGACAGATATAATAGATATTGGTATAAAATATAGACATACTACATATAATAGATATAGTTATAAAATATAGATATAAAGGTAGAGGTATAAAATATAGACAAAACAGATATAATAGATAGAGGTATAAAATATAGACATAAAAGATATAATAGATTGAGGTATAAAATATGGACATAAGAGATATAATAGATAGATGTATGAAATATAGTTAAAATAGATATAATAGATATTGCTATAAAATATATACAATAGATATAATAGATATAGGTATAAATGATAGACATAATAGATATAATAGATACAGACATAATATATCTAATAGATATAGGTATATAATATCGACATAATAGATAGAATATATATAGGTATAAAATATAGACATCGTAGATATAATAGATATAGGTATTGAATATAGACATAATAGATATAGGTATATAATACAGATATAATAGATATAATAGAGGTATAAAATACAGTCATAGTAGATATAAAAGATATAGGTATAAAATATAGACATAATATATATAGGAATAAAATATCGACATAATAGATGTAATGGATATAGGTAAAAATAAAGACATAATAGATATAGGTTCAAATGTCGACATAATAGAAATAATATGTAGTTATAAAACATAGACAAAATAGATATAATAAATAGAGGTATAAAATATAGACATAATTGATATAATAGATGTAATGGATAGAGGTATAAAATATAGACATAATAGATATAATAGAGGTGTAAATTATAGACATAATAGATATAGGTATAAAATATAGACATAAAAAATATAGTAGATAGACGTATAAAATATAGATATAATAGATATAACAGATAGACGTATAAAATATAGAAAAATAGATATAATAGATATAAGAGATAGAGGTATAAAATATAGACAAAATAGATATGGCAGATAGAGGTATAAAATATAGACATAATAGATGTAATAGATAGAGGTATAAAATATAGACCTAATAGATATAATAGATAAAGCTATAAAATATAGACATAAAAGATATAATAGATAGAGGTATAAAATATAGACAATAGATATCATAGATACAGGTATAGAACATAGACATAATAGGAATGACAGATATAGGGAAAACAGATATAATAAATATAGGTATAATATATAGACATTACAGATATAATACATACAGTTATAAAATACAGACATAATAGATATAACAGATATAGGTATAAAATATAGACATAATAGATATAGGTAAAAAATAAAGGTATAATAGATATAGTAGACGTATACAATATAGATATAATAGATATAATAGACATAGGTATAAAATATAGACATAATAGATATAGGTATAAAACAGAGACATAATAGATATAATAGATATAGGTATAAAATAGAGGCATAATAGACATAATACATATAGGTATAAAACAGACATAATAGATATAATCGATATAGGTATGAGATATAGACATAGGAGATATAGGTACAAAATGTAGACAGAATATATATAATAGATATAGGTATGGAGTATACACATAATAGATATATTGGATACTGGTATAAAATGTAGACATAATGGATATAACAGATATAGGTATAAAATACAGATATAATAAATATAGGTATGAAATATATATATAATAGATATATTAGATATAGGTATAAAATATACATATAATAAATATAGGTAATAAAATATAGATATAACAGTTATAATAGATACTGGCATAAAATATAGATATAATAGATATGGTTATAAAATATAGATATAATAGATATAATAGATATACGTATAAAATATAGATATAATTGAGATAGTCATACAATATAGATATAATAGATATAATAGATATTGGTATAAAATATAGATATAATAGATATAATTACAAAATATAAATCTAATAGATATAACAGATATAGGTATTAAATATAGATGTAAGAAATATAGGTATAAAATGTAGTTATAATAGTTATAGGCATAAACTGTAGACATAAGAAATATAATACATATAGGTATAAAATATAGACATAATAGATATAATAGATGTAGGTACACTATATAGACATAATAGACATAATAGATGTAGGCATAAAATATAGACATAATAGATATAATTGATATAGGTAAAAAATATAGACAAAATACTTATAGGTGAAAAATATAGACATAATAGATGTAATAGATATAGTTATAAAATATAGAAATAATAGATATAATAGATATAGGTATAAAATATAGACATAATAGATATAATAGATATAGGCATAAAATATAGACATAATAGATATAATAGATATAGGTATAAAATACAGACAGAATAGATATAGGTATAAAATATAGACATAATAGATATAATAGATATAGGTGTTAAATATAGGCATAGGAGATATAATAGATATAGGTATAAAATATAGACCTAATAGATATAGGTATAAAATATGGACATAATAGATATAGGCATAAAGTATAGACATAATAGATATAATAAATACAGGTATAAAATATAGACTTAATATATATGGGTATAAAATATAGACATAATTGTCATAATACATATGTGTATAAAATCGAGACATAATAGATATAATGGATATAGGTATAAAATATAGGCATAATAGATATAATAGATAGAGGTATAAAATATAGACATAACGAATATAATTGATAGAGTTATAAAAGATAGACATAATAGAGGGATAAAATATAGACATAATAGATATAATAGATATATGTATCAAATATACACATAATAGATATAGGTATAAAATATAGACAAAATCGATATAATAGATACAGGTATTAAATATGGACATAATAGATATAGGCATAAAATATAGACATAATAGATATAATAAATACAGGTATAAAATATACACTTAATATATATAGGTATAAAATATAGGCATAATAGATATAATAGATAGAGGTATAAAATATAGACATAATAAATGCAATTGATAGAGTTATAAAATATAGACATAATAGATATAATAGATAGAGGAATAAAATACAGACATAACAGATATAATAGATATAGGTATAAAATACAGACATAATAGATATAATAGATATAGGTACAAAATATAGACATAATACATATAGGTATAAAATATAGACCTAATAGATATAAGAGATATAGGTATAAAATATAGACATAATAGATATAATAGATAAAGGTATACAATATAGACATAATAGATAAACAGATATAGGTATAAAATATAGACATAATTGATATACTAGATATAGGTGTTAAATATAGGCATAGTAGATATAATAGATATAGGTATAAAATATAGACATAATAGAGGTATAAAATATGGACATAATAGATATAGGTATAAAATATAGACATAATAGATATAATAAATACAGGTATAAAATATAGACTTAATATATATAGGTATAAAATATAGACATAATAGTCATAATAGATATAGGTATAAAATCTAGACATAATAGATATAATAGATATAGGTATAAAATATAGGCATAATAGATATAATAGATAGAGGTATAAAATACAGACATAACAAATATATTTGATAGAGTTATAAAAGATAGACATAATAGATAGAGGGATAAAATATAGACATAATAGATATAATAGATATATGTATCAAATATAGACATAATAGGTATAGGTATAAAATATAGACAAAATCGATATAATAGATATAGGTTTTAAATATAGACATAAGAGATATACGTATAAAAAATAGACAAAATAGATATAGGTATAAAATATAGACATAAAAGATATAATAGATAAAGTTATAAAATATAGACGTAATAGAGATTATAGATATAGGTATAAAATATAAACATAATAAATATAATAGGTATTGGTATAAAATATAGACGTAATAGATATAATAGATATAGGTATGAAATACAGACCTAATAGACCTAATAGATAGGTATAAAATATAGACATAATAGATATGTTAAATATAGGTATGATATATAGACATAATAGATATGATAGATATAGGTATAAAATATAGACATAATAGATATAATAGATACAGGTGTAAAATATAGATGTAATAGATATGGGTATAAAATATAGATATAATAGACATAATAGATGTATGTATAAAAATAAATATAATAGATACAGGTGTAAAATATACCCAATAGATATAAAAGATATAAGTATAAAATATACATATAATAGATATAATTATAAAACATAAATATAATAGATATAATAGATATAGGTATGAAATAAAGACATAATAGATATAATAGATATAGGTATAAAATATAGATATAATAGATATAGGTATAAAATATAGATACAATAGATATAATAGATAAACGTATAATATATAGATACCATATATATCGGTATAAAATATAGATATAATAGATAAAATAGATACAGATATAAAATATAGATATAATAGATAAAATTATAAAACATAAATATAACAGATATAATAGACATAGGTATAAAATATAGATATAATATATATAGGTGTTAAATATAGTTATAATAGATATAGGTATAAAATATAGATATAATAGATATTGGTACAAAATATAGAGTGGATATAACAGATATAGGCATGAAATATAGACATAATAGATATAGCAGATAAAGATATAAAATATGGACATAATAGATATACGTATAAAGTATAGACACAATAGATATAAAAGATATAGGTATAAAATGTAGACATAAGAGTTATAATAGATATAGGAATAAAATATATACATACTAGATATAATAAATATAGTTATAAAATATAGACATAATAGATATGGGTAAAAAATATAAATATAATAGATATAATATATATAGGTATAAAATATAGATATAATAGATATAATAGATATTGGTATAAAATATAGACATAATAGATATAAATATAAAATATACACATAATAGATATGATAGATATAGGTATAAAATATAGACATAATAGATATAATAGATATAGGTATAAAATATAGACATAGTAGGTATAATACATACAGGTGCAAAGTATAGATATAATAGATATAGATATAAAATATAGATATAATAGATATAATAGACATATGTATAAAAAATAGATATAGTAGATACAGGTATAAACTATAGACAATAGATATTATAGATATGGGTATAAAATATAGACACAATAGATAAGGGTATAAAATATAAACATAATAGATATAATAGATATAGGTATAAAATATAGACATAAGAGATATAGCAGATATAGGTATGTAATATACACATAATACGTATAGTCGAAACAGGCATAAAATATAGACATTATAGATATAGGTATAAAGTATAGACATGATACATAAAATAGATATAGGTATAAAATATAGAAATAACACATACAATAGATATAGGTATAAAATATAGACAAAATAGATATAATTGTTACAGGTATAAAATACAGACATAAGAGATATAATAGAAAAAGGTATAAAATATAAATATAATAGATATAGGTAGAAAATATAAATATAATAGATACAGGTATAAAATACAGACATAATAGATATGATAGATAAAGATATGAAATATAGACATAATAGATATAATAGATATAGGTATAAGAAATAGACATAATATAATAGATAGAGGTATAAAATATAGATATAATAGATATAATACATATACGTATAAAATATAGATATAATTGATATAGGCATAAAAAATAGATATAATAGATATAGATATAGTAAAAAAATAGAGACATAGATATAGGTATAAAATATAGATATAATAGATATAGTTATAAAATATAGATATAATACACATAATAGATATAGATATAAAATATAGATATAATGGATATAATAGATATAGGTATAAAATATATATATAATAGATATAGTTGTAAAATATAGACATTGTAGATATAGGTATAAAATATAGATATAATAGATATAGTAGATATAGATATAAAATATAGATATAATAGATAGAATAGACATAGGTATAAAATACAGATATAATAGATATAGGTATAAAATATAGACATAATAGACATAATAGACATATGTATAAAATATAGACATAATAGATATAGGTATAAAATATAGACATAGTAGCTATAGGTATGAAATATAGACATAATAGATATAGGTATAAAATATAGACATAATAGTTATAATAGATATAGTTATAAAATATACACATAATAGTTATAATAGATATAGGTATAAAATAGAGACATAGTACATATAATAGATATAGGTATAAAATATTGACATAATAGATATAATAGATATAGGTATAAAATATACACATAATTGATATAATAGATATGGGTATAAAATATAGACATTATAGATTCAGGTATAAAATATGGACATAATAGATGTAATAGATATAGGTATAAAATATAGACACAATAGATATAATAGAGGTATAAATTATAGACATAATAGATATAATAGATATAGGTACAAAATACAGATATAAGAGATATAATAGATACAGTTATAAATTATAGATATAATATATATAATAGATATAGATATAAAATATAGATATATTAGATATAGATATAGGTATAAATTATAGATATAATGGATATAATAGATATACGTATAAAATAGAGATATAACAGATATAGCTATGAAATATAGACACAATAGATATAGATATAGGTATAAAATCTGGACATAATAGATATAATGGATATAGGAATAAAATATAGACATAATAGACATAGGTTAAAATATAGACATAATAGAAATAATATATAGTTATAAAATATAAACAAAATAGATATAATAAATAGAGGTATAATATATAGACATAATTGATATAATAGATAAAATGGATAGAGGTATAAAAGAAGATATAATAGATATAATAGAGGTATAAATTATAGACATAATAGATATAATATATATAGGTATAAAATATAGACATAATAAATATAATAGATATAGGTATAAAATACAGACATAATAGATATAATAGATATAGGTGTAAAATACAGACAGAATAGGTATAGGAATAAAATACAGACATAATAGATATAATAGCTATAGTTATAAAATATACACATAATAGATATATAGATATAGGTATAAAATGTAGACATAAGAGATATAATAGATATAGGTATAAAATATAGACATAATAGTTATAGATATAAAATATAGATACAATAGAATAGAGGTACAATATATAGACATAATAGATATAGGTATAAAACATATACCTAATAGATATAAGAGATATAGTTATAAAATATAGACAAAAGAGTTATAATAGATATAGGTATTAAATAAAGACATAATAGATATGGGTATAAAATACAGACATAGTAGATATAGATATAAAATATAGACATAATAGATTTACCTATAAAATATAGACATAACAGTTACAATAGATATAGGTATGAAATACAGACATAATACATATTATAGATATAGGTATAAAATATAGACAAAATAGATGTAATAGATATAGGTATAAAACATAGACATAATAGATATAATATATATCAGTACAAAATATACACCTAAGAGATATAATAGATAGGTGTATAAAATATAGATATAATAGATATAGGTATAAAATATCAATATAAAAGATATAATAGATATACGTTTAAAATATAGATATAATAGATATAGGTATAAAATATAGATATAATAGATATAATAGATATACCTATAAAATATAGATATAATAGATAAAATTATAAAATATAAATATAATAGATATACTAGATGAAGGTACAAAATATACATATAATAGATATCAGTATAAAATATAGTTGTAATAGATATAGGTATAAAATATAGATATAATAGATATAATAGATATAGGTATAAAATATAGACATAATAGTTATAATAGATATAGGTATCAAATACAGACATAATAGATATAATAGATATAGGTATAAAATATAGACATAATAGATACCATAGATATAGGTTTAACATATAGACATAATAGGTTTAATAGGTATAGGTATAAAATATAGACATAATGGATATAATAGACATAGGTATAGAATATAGACATAATAGATATAATAGATATAGGTACAAAATATAGACATAATAGATATAATAGATAAAGGTATAAAATATAAACATAATAGATATAGGTAAAAAATACAGACACAATATATATAATAGATATAGGTATAAAATATAGACATAATAGATATAGTTAAAAAATATAGACATAATAGATATAATAGATATAGGTGTAAAATATAGATACAATAGATATAATAGATATAGATATAAAATGCAGATATAATAGATATAGACATAGGTATAAAATATATATATAATAGATATAATCGGTATAATAGATATTTGCATAAAATACAGATATAATAGATAGAATAATATAGGTATAAACTATAGATGAAATACATATAATAGAAACAGGTATAAAATATAGATATAATAGATATAGGTATAAAAGATAGACATATTAGTTATAATAGATTTAGGTACAATATATAGACAAAATAGATATAATAGTTATAGGTATAAAATATAGACATAATAGATATAGATATATTATATAGACATAATAGATATAGGTATAAAATATATACATATTAGATATAATAATTATAGTTATAAAATATAGAAATAATAGATATAATAGATATAGGTATAAAATATAGACAAAATAGATATAATAGTTATAGGTATAAAATATAGGCATAATAGATATAGATAGATATAATCGATAAAGGTATAAAATATAGATATAATAGATATCGGTATAAAATATAGACATTATAGATACAGGTATAAAATATAGACATAGATATAATAGATATAGGTATAAAATATAAACATAATAGATATAAGAGAGACGGGTATAAAATATAGATGTAATAGATATAATAGATATAGTTGTAAAATATAGACATAGTAGATATAATAGATATAGTTATAAAATATAGACATAATAGATATAATAGATATAGGTATAAAATATAGACATAATAGATATAATAGATATAGTTATAAAATATAGACATAATACATATAGCTATAAAATATATACATAATAGATATAGGAGGAAGAGTTAGAAAATATAGACATAATAGATATAATAGATATAGGTATAAAATATAGACAAAATATATATAAAACATAAAGGTATCAAAAAATAGATATAATAGATATAATAAATATAGGTATAAAATATAGACATAATAGATATAATAGATATATGTATAAGATAGAGACATAATAGATATAATAGATATAGATATAAAATGTAGACAAAATAGATATAATAGGTATAGGTATGAAATATAGACAAAATAGATATAATAGATATATATATAAGATATAGAGATAATGGATACAATAGATATATTTATACAGTATAGACATGACAGATATAATAGATATAAAATATAGATATAATAGATATAGGTATAAAATATAGACAGAATAGATATCGATATAAAATATAGACATAATAGATTTAATAAATATAGGTATAATAGATATAGGAATAAAATAGAGAAATAATAGATAAAATAGTTATTGGTATAAAATATAGACAAAATAGATATAAGTATAAAATATAGACATAGATATAGTAGATATAGTTATAAAATATAAACATAATAGATATAGTAGAAATGGGTATAAAATATAGATGTAATAGATATAACAGATATAGGTATAAAATATAGATGAAATAGATATAATACATATTGACATAATAGATAAGGTACAATGTATAGACATAATGGGTATAATAGATATACGTATCAAATATAGACATAATAGATATAATAGGTAATGGTTTAAAATAAAGAAATAATAGACATAATAGATATAGCTATAAAATATAGACAGAGTAGATATAATAGATATAGCTATAAATTATAGACATAATAGGTATAATAGATATAGGTATAAAATATAGACATTATAAATATAGGTATAAAATATAGATATAATAGATTTAGTAGATATAGGTATAAAACATTGATATGATATATATAACAGATATAGGTATAAAATATGGACATAATAGACAAAATAGATATAGGTATAAAATATAGACAGACTTGATATAATAGATATAGGTATAAATTATAGACATAATCGATATAATAGATATAGGTATAAAATACAGACATAGTAAATATAATTGATATAGGTATAAAATATACACATAACAGATATCGTTATAAAATATAGACATAAAAGATATAATAGATATAGGTATAAAATATAGACATAACTAGTATAAAAATATAGGTATGAAATATAGACATAATAGATATAGGTATAAAATATACACATAATAGATATAATAGATATATGTATAAGATAGAGGCAAAATAGATATAATAGGTATAGGTATAAAATATAGATATAATAGATATAATAGATAGAGGTATAAAATACAGACATAATAGATATAATAGATATAGGTATAAAATACAGACATATTTGAAATAGGTATAAAGTATAGACAAAATAGATATGAAAAATATAGGTATCAAATATAGACATAATAGATATAATAGATATATGCATAAGATATAGACATAATAGATATCGGTATAAAACACAGACATAATAGACATAGGTATAAAACATAGACATAGATATAATAGATATAGGTATAAAATATAGATATAGTAGATATAATAGATATAGGTATAAAATATAAACATAATAGATATAATAGATATAGATATGAAATATAGACATAATAGATATAATAGATATAGATATGAAATATAGACATAATAGATACAGGTATAAAATAGAGACATATTAGATATAATAATTATAAGTATAAAATATAGACATCATAGATATAATAGATATAGGTATAAAATATAGGCATAATAGATATAGGTATAAAATATACACATAAATATATAATAGATATACGTGTGAAATATACACAGAATAGATATAATAGATATAGGTGTAAAATATAGACATAGTAGATACAATTGATATAGGTATAAAATATAGACATTATAGATATAATAGATATTGGTATAAAATATAGACATAATAGATATAGATATAAAATAGAGACATAATAGATTTAATAGATATAGGTGTAAAATATAGACATTATAAATAAAATAGATATAGGTATAAAATATAGACATAATAGATAAAACAGATATAGGTGTAAAATATAGACATATTAGATATAGGTATAAATTATAGACAAAATTGATATAGGTATAAAATGGAGACATAGATATAATAGATATAGGTATAAAATATAAACATAATAGATATAATAGAGATGGGTATAAAATATAAACGTAACAGATAAAATAGATATAGGTGTAAAATATAGACATTGTAGTTATAATAGATATAGGTGTAAAATATAGACATAATGGATATCATAGATATAGGTAAAAAATATAAACATAATAGATAAGATAGACATAGGTATAAAATATAGACATAATTGATATCATCGATATAGGTATAACATATAGACATAATAGTTATCGGTATAAAATGCAGACATAATAGATATAGGTATAAAATATAGACATAGATATAATAGATACAGGTATAAAGTATAAACATAAGAGATTCAATAGAGAAGGGTATAATTATAGACGTAATAGATATAATAGATATAGGTGTAAAATATAGACATAGTAGATATAATATATATAGCTATAAAATATAGACATAATAGATATAATAGATATATGTACAAAATATAGACATAGTAGACATAATAGATATAGGTATAAAATATAGACATAATAGATATAGGTAAAAAATATAGACATAATAGATATAGGTATAAAATATAGACATAATAGATATAATAGAAATAGGTATAAAATATAAACGTAATATATATGTATAAAATATAGACATAATAGATATAATAGATATAGGAGTGAAATATAGAAATAATAGATATAGGTTTAAAATATAGATATAATAGATATGATATATATAGGTATAAAATATAGATATAATAGATAACATAGATATAGGTATAAAATATAGATATAATAGATATAGGTAGAAAATATAGGCATAATACATATAATAGGTAGAGGTATAAATTATAGACATAATAGATATAATAGATATAGATATAAAATATAGACATAAAAGATATAGGTATAAAATATAAACATATTAGTTATAATAGAAATAGGTATAAAATATAGACATATTAGATATAATAGAATAGGTATAAAATATAGACATGATAGATATAATAGACATAGGTATAAAATATAGACATAATAGATATAGGTATTAAATATAGACATAATAGATATAATAAACATAGGTATAAAATATAGACACAACTGTTATAATAGATATAAGTATGAAATATTGAAATAATAGATATAGGTATAAAATATACACATAATAGATATAATATATATATGTAAATGATATAGACATAACAGATATATTAGATATAGGTATAAAATATAGATATTATAGATATAATATATATAGGTATAAAATAGAGACATAATAGATATAAGAGATATAGGTATAAAATATAGACATAATAATTATAATAGATATAGGTATATAGACATAATAGATATAGGTTCAAATATAGACATAATGGTTATCATAGATTTAGGTGTGAAATATAGACATAATAGATATATTAGGTATAGGTTTAAAATAAAGACATTAAAGATATAATAGATATAGGTATAAGATATAGACATAATCGATATAATAGATATAGGTATAAAATATAGACATAAAAGATATAATATGTATAGGTATAAAATATCGACATAATAGATATAATAGATATAGGTATAAAATACAGACATAATAGATATAATAGATATAAGAATAAAATATAGACATAATAGATATACGTATGAAATACAGACAAAATAGATATAACAGATATAGGTATAAAATATAGACATAATATATATAATAGATATAGGTATAAAATATAGACATAATAGATATAATAGATACAGGTATGAAATATAGACAAAACAGACATAATAGATATAAGTATAAAAAATAGACATACTAGATATAATAGATATAGGTATAAAATATAGACATAATAGATATCGGTTAAAATATAGACATAATAGATATAATAGATATAGGTATAAAATATAGCCACAATTGATATAATAGATATAGGTATAAAATAAAGACATAATAGATACAGGTATTAAATATAGACATAATAGATATAATAGAAATAGGAATAAAATATAGACATAATAGATATAATAGATATACAGACATAGGTATAAAATATATATATAACAGATATAATCGATATAATAGATATTGGCATAAACCACAGACATAATAGATTGAATAATATAGGTATAAACTATAGATGTAATACATATAATACATGCAGGTATAAAATATAGATATAATAGATAGAGGTATAAAATATAGACATAATAGGTATAATAGATATAGGTATAAAATATAGACATAGCAGAAATAATAGATAAAAGTGTAAAATATAGAGATAATAGATATAATAAATATAGGTATAAAATATAGACAAAATCGATATAATAAATACAGGTATAAAATATAGACATAATAGATATATTAGATATAGGTATAAAATATAGGTATAATCGATACCGGTGTAAAATATAGGTATAATGGATATAATATATATAGGTATAAAATTTAGATATAATAAGTATAGGTATAAAATATAGATATAATAGATATAATAGATATAGGTATAAAATATAGATATTATAGATATAGGTATAAAATGTAGATAATTTAGATATAATAGATATAGGTGTAAAATATAGTTATAATAGATATAATAGATAAAGGTAAAAAATATATGCATACTAGATATAATAGGTATCGTTATAAAATACAGATATGGTAGATATAATAGATAGTGGCATAAAATATAGACCTAATAGATAAAATAGATATAGATAAAAATTTAGACATAATACATATAATAGATATAGGTTTAAAATATGGAAATAATAGATATAATAGATATAGGTATAGAATATAGACATAATAGATATAACAAACATAGGTATAGATTATAGACATAGTAGATATAACAGTGAGAGGTATAAAATATAGACATAATAGATATAGGTATAAAATATGGACATAATGGATACAATACATACAGGAATAATATATAGACATAATAGATATAATAGACATAGGTATAAAATATAGACATAATAGATATAGGTATAAAATATAGACATAATAGATATAATAGAAATAGGTATAAAGTATAGACATAATACATATAATATATATAGGAAAAAAATACAGACATAATTGAAATAAGTACAAAACATAGACAAAATAGATATAAAATATAAAGGTATAAAATATAGACATAATAGATATAATAAATATATGTATAAAATATAGACATAATATGTATAATAGATATATGTATAAGATATAGACATAATAGATATGATACATATAGATATAAAATATAGACATAATAGATATAATAGGTATAGTTTTGCATATAGACATAATAGATATAATAGATATATGTATAAGATATAGACATAATAGATACAATAGATATAGGTATAAAATATAGACATGATAGATATAATAGATATAGATATAAAATATAGACATAACAGATATAGGTGTAAAATATAGATATATTAGATATAATAATTATAGGTATAAAATATAGACAAAATAGATATAATAGATATAGGTATTAAATATAGAAATAATAGATATAGATATAAAATATAGACATAATAGATTTAATAGATATAGGTATAAAATATAGACATAATAGATACAGGTATAAAATATAGACATAAAAGACAAAATAGATATAGGTATAAAATATAGACATAATAGATATAGCTATAAAATATATACAAAATAGATATGGGTATAAAATATAGACATAGATATAATGGATATAGGTATAAAATATAAATATAATATATATAATAGATATAGGTGTAAAATACAGACATAATAGATATAATAGATACAGGAATAAAATACAGACATAATTGAAGTAGGTATAAAATATTGAAAAAATAGATATAGAAGATATAGGTATCAAATATAGACATAATAGATATAATAGATATATGTATAAGATATATACATAATAGATACAATAGATACATGTATAAAATATAGACATAACAGATATAATACATAGAGGTATAAAATATAGACATAATAGATATAATAGATATAGATATGAAATATAGACATAATAGATATAGGTATAAATTATAGACATATTAGATATAATAGATATAGTTATAAAACATAGACATAATCGATATCGGTATAAAATATAGACATAATAGATACAATAGATACAGGTATGAAATATGGACATAATAGATATAATAAATAATGTTATAAAATAAAGACATAACAGATATACGTATAAAATATAGACCTAATAGATATAATAGATATACGTATAAAACATAGTCATAACGGTTATAAAAATATAGGTATGAAATATAGACATAATAGATATAGGTAAAAAATGTAGACAAAATAGATATAATAGACATAGGTATAAAATATAGACATACTAGATATAATAGATATAGGTATAAGTATAGACATAATAGGTGTAGTTATTAAATATAGACATAATAGGTATAATAGATATAGGTTTAAAATACAGACATAATAGTTATAGATGTAAAATATAGATATAATAGATTTAATAGATATAGGTATAAAATACAGACATAATATATATAATAGATATAGGTATAAAATATAGACCTAATAGATAAAATAGATATAGGTAAAAAATATAGACATAATAGATATAGGTATGAAATATAGACAAAATAGATATAGGTATAAAATATAGACATAGATATAATAGATATAGGTTTAAAATATAAACATAATAGATATAATAGAGATGGGTATAAAATATAGACGTAATAGATATAATAGATATAGGTGTAAAATATAGACATATGGGATAAAATAGATATAGGTATAAAATATAGACATAAAGAATATAATAGATATAGGTATAAAATATAGACATAATAGATATAATAGGTATAGGTATAAAGTATAGACATAATAGATATAGGTATAAAATAAAGACAAAAGAGATATAGGTATAAAATATAGACAAAGATATAATAGATATAGGTATAAAATATAAACATAATAGATATAGTAGAGATCTGTATAAAAATAGACTTAATAGATATAATAGATATAGGTGTAAAATATAGACATAGTAGATATAATAGATATAGGTATAAAAAATAGACATAATTGATATAATAAATATAGGTATAAAATATAGACATAATAGATATAATAGATATAGTTATAAAATATAGATATAATAGATATAGGCATTAAATACATTCATAATAGATACAATAGAAATAGGTAAAAATAGAGACATAATAGATATAGGTATAAAATATAGACATAATAGATTTAGGAGATATAGTTATAAAATATAGACATAATAGATATAATAGATATAGGTATACAATATGGACATAATAGATTCAATCGATATAGGTATAAAATATAGACATAATAGATATCTGTATAAAATATAGACATAATAGGTATAGGTATAAAATATAGACATAGATATAATAGATATAGGTATAAAATATAAACATAATAGATATAATAGAGATGGGTATAAAATATAGACGTAATAGATATAATCGAAATACGTATAAGATATAGACATAACCGATATAATAAATATAGGTATGAAATATAGACATAATAGATATAATAGATATAGGAATAAAATAGAGACATAATAGATTTGATAGATATAGGTATAAAATATAGACATAATAGAAATAATAGATATAGGTATACAATATAGACATAATATATAATATATATTGGTATAAAATATAGAAATAATAGATATTGGTATAAAATAGAGACATAATAGATATAATAGAATTAGGTGTAAAATATAGACATAGTAGATATAATCTATATAGGTATAATATATAGAAATAATAGATATAATAGATATAGGTATAAAATATAGACGTAATAGATATAATAGATATATGTATAAAACAGACATAACTGATATAATAAATATAGGTATGAAATATAGACATAATAGATATAATAGATATAGGTATAAAATATAGACATGATAGGTATAATATAAATGGGTATAAATTATAGACATAATAGATATAATAGATATACTTATCAAATATAGACAATAATTATAATAGATACAGGTATAAACTATAGACATAATTGATATAGGTATAAAATATAGACATATTAGATATAATAGATATAGGTATAAAATATAGACATAATAGATATAACAGATTTATGAATAAGATATAGACATAATCGATATAATAGATATAAGTATAAAATATAGACACAATATATATAAGCGATATAGGTATAAAATATACACATAGTAGATATAATAGATATATGAATAAAATATAGACATAATTGAAATAGGTATAAAATATAGACATAATAGATATAAAAGATATAGTTATAAAATATAGACATAATAGATATAGGTATAAAATATAGACATAATAGATATAATAGATATATGTATAAGATATAGACATAATCGATATAATCGATATAGATACAAAATATAGACATAGTAGATATAATAGATATAGGTATAAAATATAGACATAATAGATATAATATATATAGGAAAAAATATAGACATAATTGGAATAGGTATAAAATATAGACAAAATAGATATTAAAGACATAGGTATAACATATAGACAGAATAGATATAACATGTATAGGTGTGAAATATAGACATAATAGATAAAACAGATATATGTATAAGATATAGACATAATAGATATAATAGATATAGATATAAAATATAGACATAATAGATATAATAGATATATGTATAATATATAGACATAATAGATACAATAGATATAGGTATGAAATATAGACATAATAGATATAATAGATACAGATATAAAATATAGATAAAATAGATATAATAGTTATAGGTATAAAATATAGACATAATAGATATAGTTATAAAATATAGACATAATAGATTTCATAGATATAGGTATAAAATACAGACATAATAGATATCGGTATAAAATACAGACAAAATAGATTTAGGTATAAAATATAGACATATATATAATAGTTATAGGTATAAAATATAAACAATAGATATAATAGAGATGTGTATAAAATATAGTCGTAATAAATATAATAGATATAGGTGTAAAATGTAAACATAGTAGATATCGTATATATAGGTGTAAAATATAGACATAATGTATATAATAGATATAGGTATAAAATATTTACATAATTGATATAATAGATATAGGTATAAAATATAGACAAAATAGATATAGGTATTAAATATACATAATAGATGTAATAGAAATAGATATAAAATATAGACATAATAGATATAATAGATATAGGTATCAAATAAAGACATAATAATTATAATAGATATACGTATAAAATATAGTCATAATAGATATAATAGATAAAGGTATAAAATATAGACATAATAGCTTTAATAGATATAGGTAAAAAACATTGATATAATATATATAATAGATATAGGTATTAAATACAGACATAGTAGATATAATAGATATTGGTATAAAATACACACCTAATAGATATATTAGATATAGATATAAAATATAGACATATTAAATATAAGAGATATAGGTATAAAATATGGGCATAATAGATATAATAGATATAGGTATAAAATATAGACAGAGTAGATATAATAGATATAGGTATAAAATATAGACAGAGTGAATATACTAGGTATAGGTATAAAATATAGACATAACTGGTATAAATATATAGGTATGAAATATAGACATAATAGATATAGGTAGAAACTATACACATAATAGATATAATACATATATGTATAAGATATAGACACAATAGATATAATAGATATAGGTATCAAATATAGACATAATAGACAAAATAGATATAGTTATACAATACAGACAAAATAGATATAATAG
The DNA here is from genome assembly GCF_007565055.1 of Rhinopithecus roxellana. Classification (NCBI taxonomy): domain Eukaryota; kingdom Metazoa; phylum Chordata; class Mammalia; order Primates; family Cercopithecidae; genus Rhinopithecus; species Rhinopithecus roxellana. Next base: position 35,121 of record NW_022142618.1, read on the forward strand.
ATATAGGTATAAAATATACACATAATATATATAATAGATAGAGCTATAAAACAGAAACATAATACATATAATAGATATAGGTAAAAAATGTAGACATAATAGATATAGGTATAAAATATAGACATAACAGATATAATAGATATAGGTATAAAATATAGATATTACATATATAGTTATATAACATCGTTATAATAGATGTAGGTATAAAATAGAGATATAATAGATATAATAGATATAGCTATAAAAAATAGACATAATAGATATAATAGATATAGGAATAAAATATAGACATAATAGATATAATATATATAGGTAGAAAAAATAGACATAATGGATATAATAGATATAGGTAAAAAATATAGACATATTAGATATAATAGATAAAGGTAAAAAATATAGACATAATAGATATAATATAGGTATAAAATATAGACAAAAGAGATATAATAGATATAGGTATAAAATATAGACATAATAAATATGAGAGATATACGTATAAAATATAGATATCATAGATATAATAGATATAGGTATAAAATGTAGACATAATAGATATAATAGATATAGACAAAATAGATATAATGGATATAGGTATTAAATATAGACATAAAAGATATGATAGAGTTATACAATATAGACATAATAGATATAATAGTTATAAAATCTAGACATCAAACATATAGTAGATATAGGTATGAAATATAGGCATAATAGATATAGGTATAAAATATAGACATAATAAATATAGGTATAATATTTAGACATAATAGATATAATAGATACAGGTATAAAATATAGACATAATAGATATAATAGATATAGGTATAAAATATAGATATTACATATATAGTTGTATAACATAGTTATAATAGATGTAGGTATAAAATATAGATATAATAGATATAATAGATATAGCTATAAAATATAGACATAATAGATATAATAGATATATTAATAAAATATAGACATAATAGATATAATACATAAAGATATATAATAGAGACATAATAGATATAATAGATATTGTCATAAAATATACACATAATAGATATAGGCATAAAATATAGATATGATAGATATAATAGATATAGGTATAAAATATAGATATAGTGCATATAATAGATATAGGTATAAAATACAGACATAATAGATATAATAGAAAAAGATATGAAATATAGACATAATAAATATAATAGATATTGGTATAAAAAATAGACATAATAGATATAGGTATAAAATAGAGACATAAGAGTTGTAATAGATATAGGTATAAAATATAGACATAGTAGATATAATAGATATAGTTATAAAATGTAGACATAATATATATAGGTATAAAATATAAACATAATAGATATAATAGGTTTAGGTATAAAATATAGATATAATAGACATAATATATATAGGTATAAAATAAAGACAAAATAGATATAAAAAATACAAGCATAAAATATGGATATAATAGATATAAGTATAAAATATAGATATAATAGATATACGTAAAAACAATAGATATAATAGATACAGGTATAAAATATAGACAATAAATATAATAGATATAGGTATAAAATATAGATATAATAGATTTAATTATAAAATATAGACATAATAGATATAATAGATATATGTATGAAATACAGACATAAGAGTTATGATAGATATAGATATAAAATATAGACAAAATAGATGTAATAGACATAGGGATAAAATATAGACATAATAGATATAATAGATATCGGTATACAATACAGACATAAAAGATATAATAGATAGGGGTATAAAATATAGATATAATAGATATAATTATAAAATATAAATATAATAGATATAATAGATATAGGTATAAAACATAGATATAATAGATATAATTATAAAATATAAATATAATAGATGTAATAGATAAAGGTATAAAATATAGGTATAATAGATATCGGTATAAAAGATACAAGAGATATAAGTATAGAATATAGATATAATAGATATAATAAATATAGGTATAAAATATAGACATAATAGATATAATAGATATAGGTATAAAATATAGACATAATAGATATAATAGATATAGGTATACAATACAGACTTAATAGATATAATAGATACAGGTACAAAATATATATACAATAGATATAGGCATAAAATATGGATATAATAGATATAATAGACAGTGGTATAAAATACAGACATAATATATATAATAGTTATAGTTATAAAATATAGACATAATAGATATAATAGATATAGGTATACAATATAGACATAATAGACATAATAGATATAGGTACAAAATATAGACATAATGGATATAAAAGATATAGGTAAACAATATAGATATAATAGATATAGGTATAAAATATAGACATAATAGATATAATAGATAGAGGTATAAAATATAGACAAAATAGATATAATAGATATAGGTATAAATTATAGACATAAAAGATATAGTAGATAAAGGTATAAAATATAGACATAATAGATATAATAGATACAGCTATAAAATATAGAAATAATATATATAAGTATAAAATATAGATATAATTTATATGATAGATATGCGTATAAAAATAGGTATCATAGATACAGGTATAAAATATAGACAATAGATATAATAGATATAGGTATGAAATATAGATATAATAGATATAATTATAAAAAATATAAATAAAATAGGTATAATTGAGATAGGTAAAAAACATAGATATAACGAATATGGGTATAAAATATGGTTATAATAGATATAGGTATAAAATATAGATATAATAGATATAATAGATATAGGTATAAAATATAGACATAATAGATATAGGTACAAAATATAGATATATTAGACATAATAGTTACAGGTATAAAATATAGACATAATAGATATAATAGATATAGGTATAAAATATAGACGTTATAGATATAATCGATATAGGTATTAAATATGGACATAAGAGATATAGGTATAAATTATAAACATAATAGATATAATAGATATAGGTAAAAAATATAGACTTAAGAGATATAATAGATATAGGTATAACATATAGACATAACAAATATAATTGATACAGGTATAAAATATAGACATAATAGATATAGGTATAAAGAATCGACATAACAGATATAATAGATATCGGTGTAAAATATAGACATAATACATACAAAAGATATAGGTATAAAATATAGACATAATAGATACAATAGATATAGGTATAAAATATAGACATAATGGATATAATAGATATAGGTATAAAATATAGACATAATAGATATGATAGATATAGGTATAAAATATAGACATAATAGATATAATAGATATAGGTATAAAATATAGACATAATAGATGTAATGCAGTTACAAAATATAGATATAATAGATATAGATATAAACTGTAGATATAGTATATATAATAGATATATATGTATAAAAAATAGATATAATAGATACAGGTACAAAATATAGACAATATATATAATAGATATAGATATAAAATATAGATATAATAGATTTAATTATAAAATATAAATATAATAGATATAATAGATATAGGTAAAAAATATAGATATACTGGATATAGGTATAAAATATGGTTTTAATAGATATAGGTATAAAATGTAGATATAATGGATATAATAGTAATAGGCCTAAAATATAGACATAATAGGTATGATAGATATATGTATAAAATATAGATATAATAGAAATAATGGATATAGGTATCAAATATAGATATAATAGGTACATGTATAAAATATAGATATAGTGGATATAATAGATATAGGCATAAAATATAGACATAATAGATATGATAGATATATGTATAAAATATAGACATAATAGATATAATAGATATAGTTATAAAATATAGACATAACAGATATAATACATATAGGTATAAAATATAGACATAATAGATATAATAGTTACAGGTAAAAAATATAAATATAATAGATATAGGTATAAAATATAGATATAATAGATATAATAGATATATGTATAAAAAATAGATACAATAGATAGAGGTATAAAATATAGACAACAGATAGATATAGGTATAAAATATAGATATAATAGATATAATTATAAAATATAATATAATAGATATAATAGATATAGGAAAAATCATAGATATAATGGATATAGGTATAAAATATGGTTATAATAGATATAAGTATAAAATATAGATATAATAGATAAATAGATATAGACATAAAATATAGACATAAAAGATATGATAGATATATGTATAAAATATAGATATAATAGAGATAATGGATATAGGTATCAAATACAGATATAATAGATATAGGTATAAAATGTAGATATAGTGGATAAAATAGATATAGGCATAAAATATAGGCATGATGGTTATAATAGATATCGGTATAAAATATAGACATAATTGATATAATAGATAAAGATATAAAATATAGACATTATACATATAGGTATAACGTATAGACACAATAGATATAATAGATATAGGTATAAAATATAGACATAAGAGTTACAATAGGTATCGGTATAAAACACAGACATAATAGATATAATAGATAAAGGTATAAAATATAGATATAATAGATATAGTTATAAAATATAGATATAATAGATATAATAGATATAGGTATAAAACATAGATATAATTGATATAGTCATAAAATATAGATATTATAGATATAATAGATATAGGTATAAAATATGGATATAATTGATATAATTATAAAATATAAATCTAATAGGTATAACAGATATTGGTATTAAATATACATATAAGAAATATAGGTATAAAATATAGTTATAATAGATATAGGTATAAAACATAGACATAAGAGATATAATAGATATAGGTGTAAAATATAGACATAATGGATATGGGTATAAAATATAAACATAATAGATATAAGAGATACAGGTTTAAAATATAGACATAAGAGATATAATCGATACAGGAATAAAATATAGACATAATAAATATAATTGATACAGTTATAAAATATAGATATAATACATATATTAGATATATATGTATAAAAAGATATAATAGATAGAGGTATAAAATATGGACAATAGATATAACAGATATAGGTATAAAATATAGATATAATAGATATAATTATAAAAAATATAAATATAATAGGTATAATTGGTATAGGTAAAAAACATAGATATAATGTATATAGGTATAGAATATGGTTATAATAGATATAGGTATAAAATATAGATATAATAGATATATGTATGAAATATAGATATAATTGATATAGTCATAAAATAGACATAAGAGATATAATAGATATAGGTATAAAATATAGACAAAATAGATATAATAGATATCGGTATAAAATATAGACATAATAGATATAATAGAGGGATAAAATATAGACAGAATATATATAATAGATATTGGTGTAAATTATAGACATAATAGATAAAATAGATATAGGTATAAAATATAGACATAATAGATATAATACGTATAGGTGTAAAATATACACATAATAGATACAATAGATATAAATATAAAATATAGACACGATACATATAATAGATATAGGGATAAAATATAGACACAATAGATATTTAAGATATAGGTATAAAATAGAGACATAACAGATATAGGTATAAAATATAGACATAATAGATATAATAGACACAGGTATAAAATATAGACATAATTGATAGAATTGATATAGGTATAAAATATAGACATAATAGATATAAGACAGGTATAAAATATAGACATAATACATATAGATATACGTATAAAATATAGGCATAATATATATAATAGATAAAGACAGACATAATAGATATACGTATAAAATATAGAAATAATATATATAATAGATAAAGTTACAAAATACAGATATAATAGATTGATGTAATAGATTGATGTATAAGATATGGACATTAGAGATATAATAGATAGAGGTATAATATATAGACAAAATAGATACAATAGATATTGCTATAAAATATATACAATAGATATAATATATATAGGTATAAAAGATAGACATAATAGATATAATAGATACAGACATAATAGATCTAATAGATATAGGTATAAAATATAGACATAACACATATAATCGATACAGTTATAAAATATAGATATAATAGTTTGAGATATGAAATATAGACATAAGAGATATAATAGATAGAGTATAAAATATAGACAAAATAGATATAATAGATATTGCTATAAAATATATACAATAGGTATAATAGATGTAGGTATCAAAGATAGACATAATAGATATAATAGATACAGACATAATAGATCTAATAGATATAGGTATAAAATATAGTCATAATAGATAGAATTTATATAGGTATAAAATATAGACATAGTAGATATAATAGATATACATATTAAATATAGACATAATAGATATAGGCATAAAATATGGACATAATAGATGTAATGGATATAGTTCTACAATAAAGACATAATAGACATAGGTTAAATATAGATATATGAATAATATATAGTTATAAAACATAGACAAAATAGATATAATAAATAGAGGTATAAAATACGACATAATTGATATAATAGATATAATGGATATAGCTATCAAATATAGATATAATATATATAGGTATAAAATATAGATATAGTGGATATAATGGATATAGGCATCAGAAATAGACATAATAGTTATAATAGATATAGGTATAAAATATTGTCATAATAGATATAATAGATAAAGATATAAAATATAGACATAATAGATATAGGTATAAAGTATAGACACAATAGATATAATAGATATAGGTATAAAATATAGACATAAGAAGTATAGTAGATAAAGGTATAAAATATAGACATAATTGATATAATAGATATAGGTAGAAAATATAGACAGAATAGATACGGGTATAAAATAAAAACATAATAGATATATTAGATATAGGTATAAAATATCGACATAAGAGATATAATAGATATAGGTTTAAAATATAGACATAACATATATAATCGATACAGGAATAAAATATAGACATAATAGATATAGGTGTAAAGTATTGACATAACAGATATAATAGCTATAGGTATAAAATATAGACATAATAGATGTAACAAATATAGGTATAAAATAGAGACATAATACATTTGATGGATACAGGTATAAAATATATATATAATAGATATAGGTATAAAACATAGACCTAATAGATATAATAGATATAGGTATAAAATATACACAAAATAGATATAATAGATAAAGGTATAAAATATAGACATAATAGACATAATAGATAGAGGTATAAAATGAAGACATAATAGATATAATAGATATAGGGATAAAATATAGACATAAAAGACTTAATACATATAGGTATAAAATATAGACATCATAGATATAATAGATATAGGTATAAAATATAGACAAAATAGATATAGGTATGAAATACAGACATAGTAGATACAATCGACAGAGGTATAAAATATAGACATAATAGATATAGGTATAAAATATACACATAATAGATAGAATAGATAGAGGTATAAAATATAGATAATAGATATAGGTATAAAATATAGACATAGATATAAGAGATATAGTTATAAAATATGGACATAATAGATATAATAGATATAGGTACAAAATATAGACAGAGTAGATATAATAGATATAGGTATAAAATATAGACATAATAGATATAATAGATATAGGTATGAAATATAGACATAATAGATATACGTATAAAATATAGACATAATAGATATAATAGATACAGGTATAAAATAGAGACATAATAGATATGATAGATATAGGTATAAAATATAGACATAATAGATATAGCTATCATGTAGAGATATAATAGATACAATATATATAGGTATGAAATATAGATATATTAGATACAATAGATATAGGTATAACATAGAGACATAATAGATACAATAGATATAGGTATAAAATATAGACATAATAGATATAATAGATATAGGTACAAAATATAGACAGAGTAGATATAATAGATATAGGTAAAAAATATAGACATAATAGATATAATAGATATAGGTATAAAATATAGACACAACTGGTATAAAAATACAGGTAGGAAATATAGACACAATACATATAATAGATATATGTATACGTATAAAATATAGACATAACAGATATAGGTATAAAATATATACATAATAGATACAATAGATAAAGGTATAAAATATAAACATAATAGATATAATAGATAGCGTTATAAAATATAGACATAATAAATATAGGTATAAAATACAGACATTTTAGATATAATCCTTATAGGAATAAAATATGGACATAAGAGATATAATAGATATAGGTATAAAATATAGACATAAAAAATATAATAGTTATAGGTATAAAATATAGACACAGTATATATAACAGATATAGGTATAAAATATAGACATAATAGATATAGGTATAAAATATACACAAAATAGATATAGTTATAAAATATAGACATTGATATAATAGATATAGGTATAAAATATTAACATAATTGATATAATAGAGATGGGTATAAAATATAGACTTAATAGATATAATAAATATAGGTGTAAAATGTAGTCATAGTAGATATAATAGATATAGGTATAAAATATAGATATAATTGATATAATAGATATAGGTATAAAATATAGACATAATAGATATAATAGATAGGGGTAGAAAATATAGACATAATAGATATAGCTATTAAATATAGACATAATAGATATAATAGAAATAGCTATAAAATATAGACATAATTGATATAAGTATAAAATACAGACATAATAGATTTAATAGATATAGATATGAAATAAAGACATAATTGATATAATAGATATAGGTATAAAATATAGACATAATAGATATAATCGATATGGGTATAAAATATAGACATAATAGATATCGGTATAAAATATAGACATAGATATAATAGATATAGGTATAAAATATAGACATAATAGATATAAAAGATATAGGTATAAAATATAGACATAATAGATATAATAGATAAAGGTATGAAATATAGACATAACAGATATAGGTATAAAATATAGACATAATAGATATAATAGATATAGGTATAAGATATAGACATAATCGACACAATAGATATAGGTATAAAATATAGACATAATAGATATAATATATATAGGTATAAAATATAGACATAATAGATATAAGAGATATAGGAATAAAATATAGACATAATTGAAATAGGTATAAAATATAGACAAAATAGATATAAAAGATATAGGTATAAACTATAGACATAATAGATATAATAAATATAGGTATGAAATATAGACATAATAGATATAGATATATGTATGAGATATAGACATGATATATATAATAGATATATAAAATATAGACATAATAGATATAATAGGTGTAGGTATGAAATATAGACTTAATAGATATAATAGATATATGTATTAGATATAGACATAATAGGTACAATAAATATAGGTATAAAATATAGGCATAATAGATATAATAGATATAGATATAAAATATAGACATAATAGATATAGGTATAAAATATAGATATATTAGGTATAATAATTACAGATATAAAATATAGACATAATAGATATAGCTATAAAATATACACAAAAGAGATATGGGTATAAAATATAGACATAGATATAATGGATATAGGTATAAAATACCGACATAATAGATATAATAGATATAAGTATAAAATATAGACATAATAGATATAATAGATATAGGTTTAAAATATAAACATACGAGGTATAATACATATAGTTGTAAAATATAGACATAATAGATATAATCGATATAGGTATAAAATATAGACATAATTGGTATAAATATATAGGTATGAAATATAGACATAATAGATATAGGTACAAAATACAGACATAATAGATATAATAGATATAGGTATAAAATATAGACATAATAGATATAGGTATTAAATATAGACATAATAGATATAATAGAAATAGGTATAGAATATAGACATAATTGCTATAATAGATATAAGTATAAAATATATACATAATAGATATACGTATAAAACACAACCATAATAGATATAATAGATATAGGTATAACATACAGATATAATAGATATAATAGATATAATAGATAAGTATATCTATTATATCTATTTTATCTATATTTTTTACCTATATCTATTATATCTATATTTTATACCTGTATCTATTATATCTATTATGTCTATATATTATACCTATATCAATTATGTCGATATTTTATTGCTATATGTATTATATCTATATTTTATTCCTATATCTATTATATTTATTATGTCTATACTATATACCTATATCTATTATTCCTGTTATGTCTATATTTTATACCTATACCTATTTTATCTATATTTTATACCTATATCTATTGTTTCTGTTATATTTATATTTTGTAACTATATCTATTATATCTACATTTTAGACCTATATCTATTATAAATATGATATCTATATTTTATACCTATATTTATTATATCCATATTTTATACCTATATCTATTATATCTATTATACCTATATTTTACACGTATATCTATTTTATAGGTATTTTATACCTATATCTCTTATATCTATTATGTCTATATCTTATACCTATATCGATTATATCGATTTTGTCTATATTTCATACCTATCTCTATTATATCCATTATGTCTACATTTTATAAATATATCTCTTAAATCTATTAGGTCTATTTTTTGTATCTATATGTATATCTATTATGTCTATGTTTTCTACGTACATCTCTTATACCTATTATGTCTAGATTTTATACCTATATCTATATCTATTAGGTCTACATTTTATACCTATATCTATTATGTCTACATTTTATACCTATATCAATTATATCTATTAAGTCTATATTTTATACTTACATATACTATATCAATTATGTCTATATTTTATACCTATATCTATTATAACTATTATGTCTATATTTTATAACTATATCTCTTATATCTATTATTCCTATATTTTATACCTATATCTATTATGTCTATATTTTATACCTCTATCTATTATATCTACTATGTGTATATTTTCCACTTATATCTATTATATCTATTACGTCTATATTTTATACCCATCTCTATTATATCTATTATGTTTATATTTTATACCTATATCTATTATATCTATGTCTATATTTTATACCTATATCTCTTTTGTCTATATTTATACCTATATCTATTATGTCTATATGTTATACCTATATCTATTTTATCTATTATGTCTATATTTTATACCTATGTCTGTTATATCTATTTTGTTTATATTTTATACCTATATCTTTTAAAGGTTTTATGTCCATATTTTATATCTATATCTATTAAGTGTATATTTCATAGCTATAACTATTATATCTTTTTTGTCTATATTTTATTCCAATATCTATTATATCTATTATGTCTATACTTTATTCCTATAATTACTATATCTAATATGTCTATATTTTATACTTATATCTATTATGTCTACATTTTATATCTATATCTATTATATCTATTATGTCTATATTATATATATTATATCCTAAATCAATTGTATTTATTATGTCTATATCTTATAAATATATCTATTATATCTATTATGTCTATATTTCATACCTATACGTATTATATCTATTATGTCTATAATTTGTACCTCTATTATATCTATTATGTCTATATTTTATACCTATATCTATTATCCCTATATTATATACCTCTATCTATTATATCTATTATGTCTATATGTTATACCTATATCTATTATATCTATTATGTCTCTATTTTAAAACTATATCTATTATATCTACTATGTCTATATTTTATACCTATATTTATTATATCTATTATGTCTATATTTTATACCTATATCTTTTATTTCTATTATGTCTATATTTATACCTATTTCAATTATGTCTATATTTTATTCCTATATGTATTATATCTCTTATGTCTGTATTTTATATTTATATCTATCTATTATGTCTATATTTTATTCCTATATCTATTGTATCTATTATGTCTACTTCTTATACATATATCTATTATATTATGTCTATATTTTATACCTATATCTAATATCTATTATGTCTCTATTTTATACCTACATTTATTATATCGATTATGTCTATATTTTATACCTATATCTATTATGTTTATATTTTATTACTATACCTATTACATGTATGATGTCTATATTTTATACCTATATGTATTATGTCTATATTTTCTAACTATATCTATTATATTTATTATGTCTATATTTTAGACCCATATTTACTTTTATATTTATATTTTATACATTTATCTATTATGTCTATATTTTGTACCTATTTGGATTATATCTATTATGTCTATATTTTATACCTATATCTATTAAAATTATTATCTCTCTATTTGATACTTATATCTATTATATCAATTATGTCTATATTTTATACCTATTTCTATTATATCTATTATGTCTGTATTTAATACCTATATCTATTATGTCTGTATTTTATACCTATATATTTTATATCTATTATGTCTATATTTTATACCTATATCTATTATATCCATTATGTCTATATTTTATAGCTATATCTATTATATCTCCTCTGTCTATATTTTATACCTGTATCTATTATATCTAATATGTCTATCTTTTATACGTATATCCATTATATATTATGTCTATATTTTATGCCTCTCTATTATATCTGTTATATCTATATTTTATACCTATATCTATTATATCTTTTATGTCTATATTTTATACCTATATCTATTATACCAATTATGTCTATATTTTATACCTATATCTATTATGTCTATATTTTATACCTCTATTATATCTAATATGTCTATCTTTTATACGTATATCAATTATGTGTATATGCTATACCTATATGTATTTTATCTTCTATGTCTATATTTTATACTTATATCTATTATATCTATTTTATGTATATTGTATACCTATATCTATTTTATCTATTATGTATATATTTTATACCTGTATCTATTATATCTATTTTATGTATATTTTATATCTATAACTATTATATCTATTTTATCTATATTTTATACCTACATCTATTATATCTATATTTTATACCTATATGTATTATATCTACAATGTTTACATTTTATAACTATATCAATTATATCTATATTTTATACTATAGTTATTATATGTATATTTTATACCTATATCTATTATATCTATATTTTATACCTGGACATATTATATTTATTACATCTATATTTATACCTATATTTATTATATCTATATTTAATACCTATATCTATTATATCTATTATGTCTATATTTTATACCGATATCTGTTATATGTATTATGTCAATATTTTATACCTCTATCTATTATATCTATTATATCTATATTTTATGCCTATATCTAGTATGTCTATATTTTATACCGCGATCTATTATGTCTATTTTGTCTACATTTTATAACTGTATCTATTATATCTATTATGTCTATATTTAATACGGATATCTATTTTATCTATTATGTCTGTATTTTATACCTCTTTCTATTATATCTATTATGTCTATATTTTATACCTATATCTATTATATCTATTATGTCTATGGTTTATACCTTTATTATATATATTATGTCTATATTTCATAAGTCTATCTCTAATATCTATTATGTCTATATTTTATAGCTATATCTATCTTACCTATTATGTGTATATTTCATATCTATATCTATTATATCTATTATGTCTATATTTTATACCTAAATCTGTTTTATCTACTATGTCTATATTTTATACCTATATCTATTATGTCTATTTTATGTATATTTTATACCTATAACTATTATATATATTTTATCTAAATTTTATACCTATATCTATTTTAACTATATTTTACACCTATATCTATTAAATCTATAATATCTATATTTTATAACGATATCTATTTTATGTATATTTATACCTTTATCTATTATATGTATATTTTATAACTATATCTAGTATATCTATATTTTATACGTTTACATATTATATTTATTATATCTATATTTTATACCTATATCTATTATGTCTATATTTTATACCTCTATCTATTATGTATATTTTGTCTATTTTTTACAACTATATCTATTATATCTATTATGTCTGTAATTTATAGCTATTTGCATAACGTCTATATTTTATACCTATATTTATTATAACTATTCTGTCTATATTTTATACCTATATCTATTATGTCTATATTTCATACCTATATCTATTTTATCTATTATGTCTATATTTTATACCTGTATCTATTATATCTATTATATCTATATTTTATACCTATATCTATTATGTCTATATTTTATACCTCTATTTATTACATCTATTATGTGTATATTTTATACCTCTATCTATTATATCTATTACATCTATAATTTATTCCTCTCTTATATCTATTATGTCTATATATTATACCTCTATCATATGTATTATGTGTATATTTTATACCTATATCGATTATGTCTATATTGTATACCTATATCTATTATATCAACTATGTGTATATTTTATAGGTATATGTATTATATCTATTATGTCTATATTATATACCTATATCTATTATACCCAATATGTCTATATTTTATACCTATATCTCTTATATTTATATTTTATGCCTATATCTATTTTATCTGTTATATTTATATTTTATAACTATATCTATTATATCTACATTTTATACCTGTATCTATTATAACTATATCTATTATACCTGTATCTATATCTACTATGTCTATATTTTACATCTAAATCTATTATGTCTATAATGTCGATATTTTATACCTATAACTATTATATCTATTATGTCTATATTTTATACCTGTATCTATTGTATCTATTATGTCTATATTTTATACCTATATCTATTATGTCTATATTTCATGCCTATATCTATTATATCTATTATGTCTATATTTTATACCTATATCTATTATATCTATTATGTCTATATTTATAGTATCTATTATGTCTATATTTTATACCTATATCTATTATATCTCTTATGTCTATATTTTATACTTATATCTATTATATCTATTATGTCTATATTTAACGCCTATATCTATTATATCCACTATATCTATATTTTTTACCTATATCTATTATATCTATTATGTCTATATTTTTTACCAATATCTATTATGTCTATTATGTCTATATTGTATAACTATATCTTTTTTATCTATAATGTCTATTTTTTATAACTCTATCTATTATATCTATTATGTCTATATTTTATACCTCTATTATATCTATCTATTTTTTATAACTATATATTTTATAACTATATTTTATACCTATATTTCTTATATCGATATTTAATACTCATATCTATTATATCTATTAGATTTATATTTTATAATTGTATCTATTATATCTATGTTTTATTCCTATATCTATTATATCTATTATATCTATATTTTATGACTATATCAAATATATCTATGTTTTATACGTATATCTATTATATCTATTTTATCTATGTTTTTTACCTATATCTATATCTTTATTTTATACCTTTATCTATTATATCTATTATATCTATATTTTATAACTATATCTATTATATCCATATTTCATACCTTTATCTATTATATCTATGATGTCTGTATTTTACTCCTATATCCATTATGTCTATATATTGTACCTATATCTATTACATCTACATTTTATGATTATATCAAATATATCTATATTTTATACGTATATCTATTATATCTATTATATCTATATTTTATACCTATATCTAGTGTATCTATATTTTATACCTTTATCTATTATATTTATTATATCTATATTTTATACCTTCATCTATTACGTCTATATTTTCTACCTAAATCTAATATATCTATTATGTCTATATTTTATACCTATATCTATTATGTCTATATTTTATACCTATATCTATTATGTCTATATTTAATACCTATATCAATTATATATATCATGTCTATATTTTATACCTATATCTATTATGTCTATATTTTATACCTATATCTATGATATCTATTATGTCTGTATTTTATACCTGTATCTATTATATATATTACGGCTATATTTTATAACTATATCTATTATATCTATTATATCTATATTTTATACCTATATCTGTTATGTCTATTATGTCTATATTTTATACCTATATCGATTATGTCTATATTTTTTACCTATATCTATTATATCAATTATGTCTATATTTTATACCTATATTTATTATGTCTATTTTGTCTATATTGTATGCCTATATCTAATATATCTATTATGTCTATATTTTATAACTATACCTATAATATCTAATTTGTCTATATTTTATACCTCTATCTATTATTTCTATTATATCTATATTTTATACGTATATCTAAGTATATTTTATAACGATATTTCTTATATGTATTTTTAATACCTATATCTATTATATCTATTAGATTTATATTTTATAATTATATCTATTATATCTATATTTTATACCTATATCTATTATATCTATTATATGTATATTTTATGACTATATCAATTATATCTATATTTTATACGTATATCCATTTTATCTATTATATCTGTATTTTATGCCTATATCTATTATATCTCTACTTTATACCTTTATCCATTATATCTACTATGTCTGTATTTTGTACCTATATCTATTATATCTATTATGTCTATATTTTACACCTATGTCTATTATATCTATTACCTCTATATTTTATACCTATATCTATCAAATCTATTATGTCTCTATTTTATACCTATATTTGTTATATCTATTATGTCTATATTTTATACCTATATCTGTCAAATCTATTATTTCTCTAAATTATACCTATATCTATTGTACGTATTGTGTCTATATTTTATACCTATATCTATTATATTTATTATGTCTATACTTTATACCTTCATGTATTACGTCTATATTTTATACCTACATATATTATATCTATTATGTCTATATTATACACCGATATCTATGATAACTATTATGTCTATATTTGATACCTATAACTATTTTATCTATATTTTATACCTATATCTATTGTATCTGTTATATTATGTTTTATAATTATATCTACTACATCTATATTTTATACCTATATCTATTATAACTATTATATCTATATGTTAAACCTATATTTATTATATCTATATTTTATATCTATATCTATTATATCTATTATATCTATATTTTACACTTATATCTATTTTATCTATATTTTATACCTATGTCTATTATATCTATTATGTCTATATTTTATACGTATATCTATTATATCTATTATTTCTATATCTTATACCTATATCTATTATATCTATTATGTCTATATTTCATACCTGTATCTATTATATCTATTATGTGTATATTTTATACCTATATCTATTATATATATTATGTCTATATTTTATAACTATATCTATTATAACTTTTATGTCTATATTTTATAACTATATATTATGTCTGTATTTTACACCTATATCTGTCATATCTATTATGTCTATATTTTATAACTATATATTATGTCTATATTTTATATCTATATCTACTATATCTATATTTTACACCTATATCTATCTATTCTGTATATATTTCATACGTATATCTATTATATCTTTACGTCTGTATTTTATAACTATATCTATTATGTCTATATTTTATGCCTATATCTATTATATCTATTATGTCTATATTTCATACCTATATCTATTATATCTATTTTGTCTAAGTATTATACCTATATCTTTTATGTCTATATTTTATACCTATATCTATTATATTTATTATGTCTATGTTTTATACGTATATCCATTATATCTATATTTTATATCTATATCTATTATATCTATTATGGCTGTATTTTATGCCTATATCTATTATAACTGTAATGTCTATATTTTATGAGTATATCTATTATGTCTATATTTTTTACCTATATCTATTATGTATGTATTTTATACCTATACCTATTATGTCTTTATTTTATACCTATATCTATGATATCTATTATGTCTATACTTTATAACTGTATCTATTATATCTATTATGTCTACATTTTATTCCTATAACTATTAAGTCTATATTTTATACCTATATCTATTGTGTCTATGATGTCTATATTTTATAAATGTCTATTATATCTATCATGTCTATATTGTATGCCTATATTTATTATATCTGTCTATGTTTAATACCTATGTCTATTATATCTGTTATGTCTATATTTTATACCTATATCTATTATATCTATTATATTTATATTTTATACCTATATATATTATAAATATATTTTATACCTATACCTATTGCATCTCTATTTTATACCTATATCTATTATATCTATTATTTTTATTTTTTATAATTATATCAATTATATCTATATTTTATTCCTGTATCTATTATATATATTATATCTTTATTTTACACCTATACCTATTATATCTATATTTTAAACATATATCTAATATAGCTATTATATATATATTTTATTCCTATATCTATTGTATCTATATTTGATACCTTTATCTATTATATCTATTCTGTCTATATTTTATACCTCTATCAATTATATCTATATTTTATACCTATTTGTTTTATGTCTATATTTTATTCTTATATCTATTATATCTATTATGTCTATATTTTATACCTATATTTATTATATCTCTTACGTTTATATTTTATATCTATATCAATTATATCTATTATGTCTATGTTTTATACCTATATCAATTATAACTATTATGTCTATAATTTATATCTGTTTCTATTATATCTATTATGTCTATATTTCATACCTTCATCTATTATATCCATTATGTCTATATTTTATACCTATATATATTATGTATATTATGTCTGTATTTTATACCTATATCTATTATAACTATTATGTCTATATTTATCCCTCTATCGATTATACATATTATGTCTATATTTTATAACTATCAATTATATCTATTATGTCTGTATTTTATACCTATATGTATTATGTCTATTATGTCTATATTTTATACCTATATCTATTATGTCCATATATTATACCTATATCTATTATGTCTATATTTTATACCTATATCTATTATGTCTGTATTTAATACCTATAGCTATATTTTATTCCGATATCTATTATATCTATTATGTTTATATTTTATACCTATATATATTATATCTATTATGTCTATATTATATACCTATATCTATTATACCTATTATGTCTATATTTTATACCTATAACAATTTTATCTATATTTTATGCCTATATCTATTTTATCTGTTATATTTCTGTTTTATAACTATATCTATTATATCTATATTTTATACCTGTATCAATTATAACGATTTTATCTATATTTTATTCCTATATTTATCATATCTATATTTTATACCTATATCTATTATATCTATATTTTACACGTATATCTATTTTATCTATATTTTATACCTATATCTATTATATCTATTATGTCTATATTTTATACGTATATCTATTATATCTATTATGTCTATATCTTATAGCTATATCGATTATATCTATTATGTCTATATTTCATACCTATATCTATTATATCTATTATGTCTATATTTTATACATATATCTATTATATCTATTATGTCGATATTTTATATCTATATGTATATCTATTATGTCTATATTTTATACGTGTATCTATTATACCTAGTATGTCTAGATTTTATACCGATAACTATTATATCTATTAAGTCTACATTTTATACCTATATCTATGATATCTATTAAGTCTATATGTTATACTTATATATATTATATCTATCATGTCTATATTTTATACCTATACCTATTATAACTATTTTGTCTACATTTTATAACTATATCTCTTATATCTATTATGTATATATTTTATACCTATTTCTATTACGTCTATATCTCATACCTATATCTATTATATCTATTATGTCTACCTTTTATACCTATATCTATTATATCTATTATGTGTATATTTTATACCTATATCTATTATATCTATTATGTGTATATTTTATACCTATATCTACTATATCTATTATGTCTGTATTTTATAGCTATATCTATTCTGCCTCTATTTTATACCTATATCTATTATATGTATTATGTCTATATTTTATACATATATCGATATGTATTATGTATATATTTTATACCTATATCTATTATATCTATTATGTCTATATTTTTTACCTTTATCTATTATATCTACTATGTCTAAATATTATACCTATATTTATTATGTCTATATTTTATACCTGTATCTATTATATCTATTATGTTTATATTTAATACCTATATCTATTATATCTATTATGTCTATATTTTATACCTCTATCTAATATATCTATTATATCTATATTTTATACCTGTATATATTATAAGTATTTTTTATACCTATATCTATTGTATCTCTATTTTACACCTATATCTATTATATCTATTATATTTATTTTTTGTAATTATATCTATTATATCTATATTTTCTTCCTATATCTATTATATCTATTATATCTAAATTTTATACCTATATCTATTATATCTATATTTTATACCTACATCTGCTATATCCATTATATAGATATTTTATACCTATATCAACTATATCTATATTTTATAACTATATCTATTATATCAATTATATCCATATTTTATACCTATATCTATTATATCTATATTTTATACCTATATCTATTACATCTATTATATCTGTATTTTATACATATATCCATTATATCTATTATATCTGTATTTTATAACTGTATTTATTATATCTATTATGTCTATATTTTATACCTATATCTATTATGTCTGTATTTTTATCCTATATCTATTATAACTATTATGTCTATATTTTATACATATATCTATTATGTCTATATTTTATACCTATATCTATTTTATCTATTATGTCTATATTTTATACCTATATCTATTATGTCTATATTTTATACTTATATCTATAATATCTGTCTATAATTTATACCTATATCGATTATATCTACTATGTCTATATTTTATACCTATATCTGTTATGTCTGTATTTTTAACCTGTATCTATTATAACTATTGTGTCTATATTTGACACCTATATCTATTATATCTATTATAGCTATATTTTCTCCATTATCTATTATGTCTATATTTTATACCTATATCTATTATATCTACTATGTCTATATTTTATGCCTCTATCTATTATATCTATGATGTCTATATTTTATATCTATATGTGTTATATCTATTATGTCCATATTTCATACCTATAACTATTGTATCTTATATGTCTATATTTTATACCTATATCTATCATGTCTTTATTTTCTATCTATATCTATTATATCTATTATGTCTATATTTTATACCTCTATCTATTATATCTATTAAGTCTATATTTTATACCTATATCCATTTTATCTATTTTGTCTACATCTTATACATATATCTATTATATCTATTATGTCTATATTTCATACCTATACCTATTATATCTATTATGTCTATATTTTATATCTGTATCTATTATATCTATTATGTCTATGTTTTATACTTATATCTATTATACCTATTATGTCTACATTTTATACCTATAATTATATCTATTTTGTCTATATTTTATACCTATTTCAATTATGTCTGTATTTTATTCCTATATCTATTATATCTATTATGTCTGTATTTTATACCTATATCTCTTATATCTATTATATCTTTATTTTATACCTATATCTATGATATCTATTATGTCTATATCTTATACATATATCTATTATATCTATTATGTCTGTATTTAATACCTATATCTATTATGTCTATATTTTATACCATATGTATTATATCTATTATGTCTACATTTTATACCTATATGTTGTATATGCATTATGTCTATATTTTATACCTACATCTATTATATCTACTATGTCTGTATTTTTCACCTATATCTATTATATCTATTACATCAATATTTTATACCCATCTCTATTATATCTATTATGTTTATATTTTATACCTATATCTATTATATCTATGTATTTATTTTATACCCATATCTATTTTGTCTATATTTTATACCTATATCTATTATATCTATATTGTATACCTATATCTATTATATCCATTATGTCTATATTTTATACCTAAATCTATTATATCTACTGTGTCTCTGTTTTACACCTATATCTATCATATCTATTACGTCTATATTTTATATATATCTCTATTATATCTATTATGTTTGTATTTTATACCTATATCTATTATATCTATGTATATATTTTATACCTATATCTATTATGTCTATATTTTATACCTTTATCTATTTCATCTATTATGTCTATATTTTATACCTATGTCTGTTATATCTATTTCATCTATGTTTTGTACCCATATCTATTAAATCTATTGTGTCTATATTTTATATCTATATCTATTAAGTCAATATTTTATACCTATAACTATTTTATCTATTTTGTCTATATTTTATACCTATATCTATTATATCTATATTTTATACCTATATCTATTGTATCTATTGTTTATATTTCATACCTATATCTATTATAACTATTATGTCTCTATTTTATACCTATATCTATTATATCAATTGTGTCTGTATTTTATACCTATATCTATTATATCTATATTTTATACCTATATATTTTATATCTATTATGTCTATATTTTATACCTATTTCTATTATATCTATTATGTCTATATTTAATACCTATATCTATTATGTCGATATTTTATACCTATATATATTATATCTATTATGTCTATATTTTATACCTATGTCTATTATATCTCTTATGTCTATATTTTATACTTATATCTATTATATCTATTATGTCTTCATTTCAAACCTATACCTATTATATCTATTATGTTTATAATTCATACCTATATCTATTATAAGCATTATGTCTATATTTTATGCCTATATCTATTATGTCTATATTTTATACCTATATCTATTATAATTATTATGTCTATATTTGATACCTATATCTACTATATGTATTATGTATATATTTTATAGCTATTTCTATTGTATCTATTATGTCTATATTTAATTCCTATATCTATTATGTCTATATTTTATACCTATATCTATTATATCTATTATGTCTGTATTTCATACCTATATTATGTGTATATTTTATACCTATATCTATTATATGTATTATGTCTATATTTTATACCTTTATCCATTATATATATCATGTTTATATTTTATACCTATAATTATTATATCTAATATGTCTATATTTTATACCTATATTTACTATGTCTATATTTTATGACTATATCTACTATATCTAATGTGTCTATATTTTATACCTATATCTATTGCATCTACTTTGTCTATATCTTATACATATATCTATTATAACTATTATGTCTATATTTCATACCTATAGCTATTATATCTATTATGTCTATATTTTATATCTATATCTATTATATCTATTATGTCTATATCTTATACGTACATCTCCTATAAGTATTATGTCTATATTTAATACCTATATCTATTATATATATTATGTCTATATTTATACCTATATCTATTATATCCATATTTTATACCTATATCTCTTATATCTATTATGTCTATATTTTATAACTATATCTATTATATCTGTTATGTCTATATTTAATACCTATATCTATTGTGTCTATATTTTATACCTATATCTATTATTATTATTATGTGTATATTTGAAAACTGTAACTATTATATCTATTATGTCTATAATTTACACCTATTTCTATTATATCTATTATGTCTATATTTAATACTTATCTATTATGTCTATATTTTATACCTATATCTATTATATCTATTATGTCTATATTTTATACCTATATCTATTATATCTCTTATGTCTATATTTTATACCTATATCTATTATATCGATTATGTCTATATTTTTTACCTATATCTATTATATCCGTTATGTCTATATTTTAAACCTATACCTATTATATCTAGTATGTCTACATTTTACACCTATATCTATTATATCTATTACGTCTATATTTTATACCAATATCTATTATATCTATATCTATATTTTATACCTATAATTATTTTGCCTATATTTTATACCTATATCTATTATGTGTATATTTTATACCTATGTCTGTTATATCTATTTTGTTTATATTTTAAACCTTTATCTATTAATTCTATTATGTCTATATTTTATATCTATATCTATTATGCGTATATTTTATACCTATAACTATTATATCTATAGACATAACAGATATAATAGATATAGGTATAAAATATAGATATAATAGATATAGGTATGATATATAGACATAATAGATATTGGTATAAAATATAGACACAATAGATATAACCGTTATAGTTCTAAAATATAGACATAATAGTTATAATAGACATAGGTATACAACATAGACATAAGAGATATAGGTATAAAAAATAGACATAATAGATATAATGGATATAGGTATAAATTACAGACATAATAGGTATAATAGATATAGGTATAAAATATAGTCATAATAGATATAATAGATATAGACATAATAGATATAATAGATATTGGAGACAAATATAGACATAAAAGATATAACAGAAATACTTAAAATATAGATATAATAGGTATAATAGATATAGGTATGAAATATCTATATAATTGATTTAATAGATAGAGGTATAAAATATAAATATAATAGATATAGGTATAAAATATAGATATAATGGATATAATAGATGTAGGTATGAAATATACACATAATAGATATAAAGAATATAGGTATAAAATATAGACATAATAGTTATAATTGATATAGGCATAAAATATACATAATAGATATAATCGATATAGGTATAAAATATAGACATAAGAGATATAGGTATAAAATATAGACATAATATGTATAATAGATGTAGGTATACAATATACACAAAATACATATAATATTTATATATATATACTATAGTCATAATAGGTATAATTGATATAGGGATAAAATATAGACACAATTGATGTAATAGATAGAGGTATAAAATCTACACTTAAAATATATAATAGAAAGACGTATAAAATATAGACATAATAGATATAGTAGATATAGGTATAAAATATAGAAATAATAGACATAATAGATATAGTTATAAAATATAGACATAATAGATATAGGTATAAAATATAGACATATTAGCTATAATAGATATAGGTATAAAATATAGACATAATACATATAACAGATATAGGTTTGAAATATAGACATAATAGATATAATAGATATAGGTATAAAACGTAGACATAATAGATATAATAGATACAGTTATAAAATATAGATATAATAGATATAGGTATAAAATATAGATATAATAGATGTAATAGATAGACATAATAGATATAATAGATATAGGCATAAAATATAGATATAATAGATATAGGTACGAAATATAGATATAATAGATATATTAGATATAGGTATAAAATATACATATAATAGATATAGGTATAAAATATAGATATAATAGTTATAATAGATACAGGTATAAAATATAGATATAATAGATATAAGTATAAAATATAGACATAATAGATAGAGGCATAAAATACAGACATAATAGTTATGATAGATATAGGTATAAAATATAGACATCACAGATATAATAGATATAGGTATCAAATATAGACATAATAGATATAACACATAGAGGTATAAAATATAGATATAATAGATATAGGTATAAAATATAGATATAATAGATTTACATATAAAATATAGATACAATAGATATCGGTATAAAATATAGATATAATACATATAATAGATACAGATATAAAATACAGACGTAATAGATATAGGTATAAAATATAGACATAATAGATATAATAGATAGAGGTATTAAAGATAGACATAATTGATATAGTTATAAAATATAGACATAATAATTTTAGGTACAAAATATCGACATAATAGATATAATAGATTTAGGTATAAAATATACACATAATAGACATAATAAATATAGGTATAAAATATAGAGAGACTTAATACATATAGGTATAAAATATAGACACAATAGATATAATAGTTATAGGTATAAAATACAGAAATAATAGCTATAATCGATGTAGGTGTAAAATATAGGTATAATAGATATAACTGATAGAGCTTTAAAATATACCTATAATTGCTATAATAGATAAAGGTGTAAAATATGGACATAATAGATATAAGAGATATAGGTATAAAATATAGACATAATAGATATAATAGATATAGGTAAAAAATATAGTCATAATAGATATTGGTATAAAATATAAACATAATAGATATAATAGATATAGGTATAAAATATAGCCATAAGAGATATAATAGATATAGGTATAAAACAAACACATAATAAATAAAATCGATACAGGTATAAAATATAGACATAATAGATATAGGTATAAAAATAGACATAATAGATATAGGTATAAAATATGGATATAATAGATATAATAGATATAGGCATGAAATATTGACATAATAGATATAGGTATTAAACATAGACATAATAGGTATAGATATGAAATATAGACATAATAGATATA
This sequence comes from Rhinopithecus roxellana, assembly GCF_007565055.1. NCBI lineage: Eukaryota > Metazoa > Chordata > Mammalia > Primates > Cercopithecidae > Rhinopithecus > Rhinopithecus roxellana. The sequence goes on from NW_022142618.1 coordinate 61,739, forward strand.
ATAGATATAGGTATAAAATATAGATATAATAGATATAATAGATATAAGTATAAAATATAGACATAACAGATATAATAGACATAGGTATAAAAAGTAGACAGAATAAATATAATAGATATCTGTATAAAATATAGACATAATTGATATAATAGATATACGTATAAAATATACACATAATAGATATAATAGATAATGGTACAAAATATAGACATAATAGATATAATAGATATACGAATGAAATATGGACATAATAGATATTACAGATATAGTTCTAAAATATAGACATAATAGTTATCATAGATATAGGTTAAAAATACAGACATAAGAGATATAGGTATAAAATATAGACATAGTAGATATAATAGATATAGGTATAATTTATAGACAGATATAATAGATGTAGGTATAACATATAGACATAATAGATATAGGTAAAAAATACAGACATAGTAGATATAATAGATATAGGCATAAAAAATAGACATAATAGATATAGGTATAAAATATAGACAGAATAGATACGACAGATAGAGTTATACAATATAGAGATAATAGTTATAATAGATATAGGTATAAAATATAGACATAATAGATATAGGTATAAAATATAGAAATAATAGATATAGGTATAAAATATAGACATAATAGATATAATAGATATTGGAATCAAATATAGACATAATAGATATAACAGATATAGTTAAAATATAGATATAAGAGATATAATAGATATAGGTATAAAATATAGATATAAACATATAATAGATATAGGTATAAAATATAGATATAATAGATATAGGTATAAAATATGGATATAATTGATATAATACATTTAGGTATACAATATAGATACAATAGATATAGGTATAAAATATGATTATAATGGATATAATAGATGTAGGTATAAAATACAGACATAACAGATACAATACATATAGTTATAAAATAGAGACATAATAGATATAATAGATATAGGTATAAAATATAGACATAATAGATATAATAAAAACAGGTATAAAATACAGATATAATAGATATACGTATAAAATATAGATATAATGGATATAATAGATGTGGGTATAAAATATAGATATAATAGATATAGGTATAAAATATAGATATAATAGATATAATAGATACAGGAAGAAAATATAGATATCATAGATATAATTATAAAAAATAAATATAATAGATATAATAGATATAGGTGTAAAATAGAGATACAATAGATATAGGTATAAAAAATAGTTATTATATATAGGTATAAAATATAGATATAGTAGATATAATAGATACAGGTATAAAATATAGACATAATAGATGTAATAGATACAGGTATTAAATATAGACATAATAGATATAATAGATATAGGTATAAAATATAGACATAATAGATATGATAGATATAGATATAAAATACAGACATAACAGACCTAATACATATTCGTATAAAATATAGACATAATAGATACAATAGATATAGATATAAAATATAGACAAAATAGATATAGGTACACAATATCGACATAATAGATATAATAGATTTAGGTATAAAATATACACATATTAGACATAATAAATATAGGTATAAAATATAGACAGACTTAGTAGATATAGGTATAAAATATAGACATAATAGATTTAATAGATATAGGTATAAAATATAGACATAATAGCTATAGTAGATGTAGGTATAAAATATAGGCATAATAGATATAACTGATAGAGTTATAAAATATACCTATAAGAGCTAAAATAGATAAAGGTATAAAATGTGGACATAATAGATATAAGAGATATAGGTATTAAATATAGACATAATAGATATAATAGATATAGGTAAAAAATATAGACAAAATAGATATTGGTATAAAATATAAACAAAATAGATATAATAGATATAGTTATAAAATATAGCCATAAGAGATGTAATAGATATAGGTATAAAATATACACATAATACATATAATCGATACAGGTATAAAATATAGACATAATAGATACAGGTATAAAGGACAGACATAATAGATATAGGTATGAAATATAGACATAATAGATATAATAGATATATGGATAAGATATAGACATGATAGATACAATAGATATAGGTATAAAATACACACAAAATAGATATAAAACATATAGATATAAAATATAGACATAATAGATATAATAAATATAGGTATAAAATATAGACAGAGTAGATATAATAGATATAGTTATAAAATATAGACATAATAGCAATAATAGATAAAATTATAAAATATGGACATAATAGATATAATAAATATAGGTATAAAATATAGATATAATGGATATAATAGACATAGGTATAAAATATAGACATAACAGATATAATAGACATAGGTATAAAAAGTAGACAGAATAAATATAATAGATATCGGTATAAAATATAGACATTATTGATATAATAGATATACGTATAAAATATACACATAATAGATATAATATATAAAGGTACAAAATATAGACATAATAGATATAACAGATATACGAATAAAATATGGACTTAATAGACATAATAGATATAGGTATAAAGTATGGACAGAATAGATATTACAGATATAGTTCTAAAATATAGACATAATAGTTATAATAGATATAGGTTAAAAATACAGACATAAGAGATATAGGTATAAAATATAGACATAGTAGATATAATAGATATAGGTATAAATTATGGACAGATATAATAGATATAGGTATAAAATATAGACGTAATAGATATAGGTAAAAAATACAGACATAATAGATATAATAGATATAGGCATAAAATATAGACATAAGTGATATAGTTATAAAATATAGACAGAAAAGTTACAACAAATAGAGTTATACAATATAGAGATAATAGTTATAATAGATATAGGTATAAAATATAGACATCATAGATATATGTATAAAATATAGACATACTAGCTATAATAGATACTGGAATCAAATATAGACATAATAGATAAACAGATATAGTTAAAATTTAGATATAAGAGTTATAATAGATGTAGGTATAAAATATAGATATAATAGATATAGATATAGGTATAAAATATAGATATAAACATATAATAGATATACGTATAAAATATAGATATAATAGATATAGGTATAAAATATGGATATAATTGATATCATACATATAGGTATAATATATAGATATAATAGATATAGGTATAAAATATAGATATAATGGATATAATAGATGTAGGTATAAAATATAGACATAGTAGATATAAAGGATATAGGTATAAAATATAGACATAATAGTTATAATTCATATAGGTATAAAATATAGACATAATAGATATAATAGATATAGATATAAAATATAGACATAATAGATATAGGTATAAAATATAGAGATAACACATATAAAATATATAGGTATAAAAAACAGACATAATAGATATAGGTATAAAATATACCCAGAATGGATATAATAGGTACAGGTATAAAATACAGACATAATAGAGATAATAGATATAGGTATAAAATATAGACAAAATAGATATAATCGATGTAGGTATAAAATATGTATATAATGGATATAGGCATAAAATATAGATATAATTGGCATAGGTATAAAATATAGACATAATAGATATAATAGATATAGGTATAAAATATAGACATAATAGATATAACACATATAGGTATAAAATAGAGACATAATTGATATAATAGATATAGGTATAAAATATAGACATAATAGATATAATACATACAGGTATAAAATACAGATATAATAGATATAGGTATAAAATATAGACATAATGGATATAATAGATGTAGGTATAAAATATAGATATAATAGATATCCGTATAAAATATAGATATAATAGGTATAATAGATACAGGAAGAAAATATAGATATGGATATAATTATAAAAAATAAATATAATAGATATAATAGATATAGGTGTAAAATAGAGATACAATAGATATAGGTATAAAAAATAGTTATAATATATATAGGTATAAAATATGGATATAGTAGATATAATAGATATAAGTATAAAATGTAGACATAATAGATATAATAGATATAGGTACTAAATATAGACATAATAGATGTAATAGATATAGGTATAAATTATAGACATAAAAGATATAATAGATATAGATATAAAATATAGACATAACAGATATAATAGATATACGTATAAAATATAGACATAATAGATACAATAGATATAGATATAAAATATAGACAAAATAGATATAGGTACACAATATCGACATAATAGATATAATAGATTTAGGTATAAAATATACACATATTAGACATAATAGATATAGGTATAAAATATATACATAATAGATATAAGAGATATAGTTATAAAATATAGACATAGTAGATATAATAGATACAGGTATAAAATATAGACATAATAGATATAGGTATAAAATATAGACATAATAGATATACGTATAAATTACAGACATAATACATGTAAGATATATAGTTATAAAATATAGACATAATAGTTATAATAGATATAGGTATGAAATATAGACATAATATATACAATAGATGTACTTATAAAATATAGACATAAAAGACATAATACATGTAGGTATAAAATATAGGCATAATAGATATAGGTATAAAATATAGACATAATAAATATAATAGATATAGAAAAAATACAGATGTTACCGATGTAGGTATAAAATGTAGACATGATACATATACTAGATTTAGGTATAATATACAGTTATAATAGATATAGGTATAAAATATAGATATAATAGATATAGGGATAAAATACAGACATAATAATTATAATATATGTAGGTATAAAATGTAGACATAATAGATATAATAGATATAGGTATAAAACATAGAAATAATAGATATAATCGATATAGGTATAAAATATAGATATAATAGATATAATACATATAGGTATAAAATGTAGACAGAATAAACATAATAGATATAGGTATGAAGGATACACATAACAGATATAATAGATACTGGTATAAAATATAGACATAATGGATATTATAGATATAGGTATAATATATAGACATAATAGATATAATAAATACAGGTAAAAAATATAGATATAATAGATATAGGTATAAAATATAGATATAATAGATATAATAGATAAATGTATAAAAAAAGATATAATAGATACAGGTATAAAATATATAAAATAGATATAATAGATATAGGTATGAAATATAGATATAATAGATATAATTATAATATATTAATATAATAGATATAATAGATATAGGAATAAAATATAGATATAATAGATGTAGGTATAATTTCGTTATAATAGATATAAGAATAAAATATAGATATAATATATATAGGCATAAAATATAGACATAATAGATATGATAGATATATGTATAAAATATAGATATAATAGATATAAAGGATATAGGTAAAAAAATTGATATAATAGATATAGGTATAAAATATAGACATAATAGATATAATAGATATGGGTAAAAAATATATTCATAATAGATATAGGTATAAAATATAGACATAATAGATATAATAGATATAGGTATGAAATATAGATATAATAATGATAATCGATATAGGTATAAAATATAGACATAATAGATATAATACATACAGGTATAAAATACAGACATATTAGATATAATAGATATACGTATAAAATACCGATATAATAGATATAATATATATAGGTATGAAATATAGATATAATAGCTAGAGGTATAAAATACAGATGTAATAGATACAGGTATAAAATATACACATAATAGATATAATAGATACAGGTATAAAATATAGATATAATTGATATAGGTATAAATTATAGACATAATAGCTATAATAGATATATGTATTAAATATAGACATAATAGATATAGATATAAAATATGGACATAATAGATTTAATAGATATAGGTATAAAATATAGACATAATAGATATAACAAATAGAGGTATAAAATATAGACTTAACAGATATAGGTATACCATATACACATAATACATATAATATATATAGGTATAAAATATAGACATAATAGACATAATGGATACAGTTATAAAATATAGACCTAATAGATATAATAGATATAGGTATGAAATACAGGCATAATATATATATTAGAGGTATGAAATATAGACATAATAGATATAATTGATAGAGTTATAAAATATACACATAATAGGTATAATAGAGGGATAAAATATAGACATAATAGATATAATAGATATAGGTATAAAATACATATATAAGAGATATAATAGATATTGGTATAAAATATAGACATAATACATATAATAGGTATAGGTATTAAATATAGACTTGTTAGATATACGTATAAAATATAGACATCATAGATACAATAGATATAGGTATAAATATCGACATAAAAGATATAATACATAAAGGTATAAAATATATTCATAATAGATATAGGTATAAAATATACATATAACAGATATAATAGTGGTATAAAATATAGGGTTAATAGATATAATAGATATAGGTATAAACTACAGACATAATAGATATAGGTATATAATATATACATAATAGATATAATAGATATAGGTATAAAATATAGACATAATAGATATCGGTATAAAATATAGACATAGATATAATAGATATAGGTATAAAATATAAACATAATAGATATAATAGAGATGGGTATAAAATATAGACGTAATAGATATAATAGATATAGGTGTAAAATATAGACATAGTAGATATAATAGTTATAGATATAAAATATAGACATAACAGGTGTAGGTATAAAATATGGATATAATAGATATCATAGATAGAGGTATAAAATATAGACATAATAGATATAGGTATAAAATATAGACATAATAAATATGGGTATAATATTTAGGGATAATAGATATTATAGAGATGGGTATAAAATATAGACGTAATAGATATAATAGATATCGGTGTAAAATATAGACATAGTAGATATAATAGATATAGGTATAAAATATACACATAATAGATATAAAAGATATAGGTACAAAATATAGACATAATAGATATAATAGATACAGGCATAAAGTATTGACATAATAGATATAATAGATAAAGATATAAAATATGGACGTAATAGATATAGGTATAAAGTATAGACACAATAGATATAGTAGATATAGGTATAAAATATAGGCATAAGAGATATAATATATACAGGTATAAAATATAAACATAATACATATAATCGATACAGGTATAAAATATAGACGTAACAGATATAGGTATAAATTATAGACATAATAGATATAATAGATATAGGTATAACATATAGACATAATACATACAATAGATACAGGTATAAAATTTTGACATAATAGATATAATAGATATAGGTATAAAATATAGACATAATAGATATAGGTATAAAATACCGACATCATAGATATAGGTATAAAATATAGACATAATAGATATACCTATAAAATATAGACATAACAGTTATAATAGATATACGTATAAAATATAGACATAATATATATAATAAATATAGGTATCAAATATAGCCATAAGAGATATAATAGAGAAAGAAAACGGGGCGGAGCAAGATGGCCAAATAGGAACAGCTCCAGTCTCCAACTCCCAGCGCGAGCGACACAGAAGACCGGTGATTTCTGCATTTTCAACTGAGGTACTGGGGTCATCTCACTAGGGAGTGCCGGACAATCGGTGCTGGTCAGCTGCTGCAGCCTGACCAGCGAGAGCTGAAGCAGGGCGAGGCATCGCCTCACCTGGAAGCGCAAGGGGGAAGGGGATCCGTTTTCCTAGCCAGGGGAACTGAGACACACAACACCTGGAAAATTGGGTAACTCCCACCCCAATACTGCGCTGTAAGCATACAGGCACACCAGAATATATCCCACACCTGGCCGGGAGGGTCCCACGCCCACGAAGCCTCCCTCACTGCTAACACAGCAGTCTGCCGCGATCTATCGGCAAGGCAGCAGCGAGGCTGGGGGAGGGGCGCCCGCCATTGCTGAGGCTTAAGTAGGTAAACAAAGCCGCTGGGAAGCTCGAACTGGGTGGAGCTCACAGCAGCTCAAGGAAGCCTGCCTGTCTCTGTAGTCTCCACCTCTGGGGACAGCGCACAGCTGAAGACCAACAGGGGAAGTAGCAGGAGCCGGTGCAGACGCGAACGACTCTGTCTGACAGCTTTGGGGAGAGCCGTGGATCTCCCAACGCGGAGGTTGAGATCTGAGAACGGACAGACTGCCTGCTCAGGTGTGTCCCTGACCCCTGAGTAGCCTAGCTGGGAGAAATCCCCCACTAGGGGCAGTCTGACATCCCACACCTCACAGGGTGGAGTACACCCCTGAGAGGAAACTTCCAAAGGAAGAGTCAGACAGGTACACTCGCTGTTCAGCAATATTCTATCTTCTGCAACCTCTGCTGCTGATACCCAGGCAAACAGGGTCTGGAGTGGACCTCAAGCAATCTCCAACAGACCAACAGACAGTCCTTCTGACTGTCAGAAGGAAAACTATCAAACAGGAAGGACACCTATACCAAAACCCCATCAGTACGTCACCACCATCAAAGACCAGAGACAGATAAAACCACAAAGATGGGGAAGAAGCACGGCAGAAAAGCTGGAAATTCAAAAAATAAGAGCGCATCTCCCCCTGCAAAGGAGTGCAGCCCATCGCCAGCAACGGATCAAAGCTGGTCAGAGAATGACTTGGACGAGAGGAGAGAAGAAGGCTTCAGTCCATCAAACTTATCAGAGCTAAAGGAGGAATTACGTACCCAGCGCAAAGAAACTAAAAATCTTGAAAAAAGAGTGGAAGAATTGACAGCTAGACTAATTAATGCAGAGAAGATCATAAACGAAATGACAGAGATGAAAACCATGACACGAGAAATACGTGACAAATGCACAAGCTTCAGTAACCGACTCGATCAACTGGAAGAAAGAGTATCAGCAATTGAAGATCAAATGAATGAAATGAAGCGAGAAGAGAAACCAAAAGAAAAAAGAAGAAAAAGAAATGAGCAAAGCCTGCAAGAAGTATGGGATTATGTAAAAAGACCAAATCTACGCCTGATTGGGGTGCCTGAAAGTGAGGGGGAAAATGGAACCAAGTTGGAAAACACTCTTCAGGAAATCATCCAGGAGAACTTCCCCAACCTAGTAGGGCAGGCCAACATTCAAATTCAGGAAATACAGAGAACGCCACAAAGATACTCCTCCAGAAGAGCAACTCCAAGACACATAATTGCCAGATTCACCAAAGTTGAAATGAAGGAAAAAATCTTAAGGGCAGCCAGAGAGAAAGGTCGGGTTACCCACAAAGGGAAGCCCATCAGGCTAACAGCAGATCTCTCGGCAGAAACTCTACAAGCCAGAAGAGAGTGGGGGCCAATATTCAACGTTCTTAAAGAAAAGAATTTTAAACCCAGAATTTCATATCCAGCCAAACTAAGTTTCATAAGTGAAGGAGAAATAAAATCCTTTACAGATAAGCAAATGCTTAGAGATTTTGTCACCACCAGGCCTGCCTTACAAGAGACCCTGAAGGAAGCACTAAACATGGAAAGGAACAACCGGTACCAGCCATCGCAAAAACATGCCAAAATGTAAAGACCATCGAGGCTAGGAAGAAACTGCATCAACTAACGAGCAAAATAACCAGTTAATATCATAATGGCAGGATCAAGTCCACACATAACAATATTAACCTTAAATGTTAATGGACTAAATGCTCCAATTAAAAGACACAGACTGGCAAACTGGATAAAGAGTCAAGACCCATCAGTCTGCTGTATTCAGGAGACCCATCTCACATGCAGAGACATACATAGGCTCAAAATAAAGGGATGGAGGAAGATCTACCAAGCAAATGGAGAACAAAAAAAAGCAGGGGTTGCAATCCTTGTCTCTGATAAAACAGACTTTAAACCATCAAAGATCAAAAGAGACAAAGAAGGCCATTACATAATGGTAAAGGGATCAATTCAACAGGAAGAGCTAACTCTCCTAAATATATATGCACCCAATACAGGAGCACCCAGATTCATAAAGCAAGTCCTTAGGGACTTACAAGGAGACTTAGACTCCCATACAATAATAATCGGAGACTTCAACACTCCGCTGTCAACATTAGACAGATCAACGAGACAGAGAGTTAACAAGGATATCCAGGAACTGAACTCATCTCTGCACCAAGCAGACCTAATAGACATCTATAGAACTCTCCACCCCAAATCAACAGAATATACATTCTTCTCAGCACCACATCGCACTTATTCCAAAATTGACCACATAATTGGAAGTAAAGCACTCCTCAGCAAATGTACAAGAACAGAAATTATAACAAACTGTCTCTCAGACCACAGTGCAATCAAACTAGAACTCAGGACTAAGAAACTCAATCAAAACCGCTCAACTACATGGAAACTGAACAACCTGCTCCTGAATGACTACTGGGTACATAACGAAATGAAGGCAGAAATAAAGATGTTCTTTGAAACCAATGAGAACAATGATACAACATACCAGAATCTCTGGGACACAATTAAAGCAGTGTGTAGAGGGAAATTTATAGCAGTAAATGCCCACAAGAGAAAGCAGGAAAGATCTAAAATTGACACTCTAACATCACAATTAAAAGAACTAGAGAGGCAAGAGCAAACACATTCAAAAGCTAGCAGAAGGCAAGAAATAACTAAGATCAGAGCCGAACTGAAGGAGATAGAGACACAAAAAACCCTCCAAAAAATCAATGAATCCAGGAGTTGGTTTTTTGAAAAGATCAACAAAATTGACAGACCACTAGCAAGGCTAATAAAGAAGAAAAGAGAGAGGAATCAAATAGATGCAATAAAAAATGATAAAGGGGATATCACCACTGACCCCACAGAAATACAAACTACCATCAGAGAATACTATAAACGCCTCTACGCAAATCAACTAGAAAATCTAGAAGAAATGGATAATTTCCTGGACACTTACACTCTCCCAAGGCTAAACCAGGAAGAAGTTGAATCCCTGAATAGACCAATAGCAGGCTCTGAAATTGAGGCAACAATTAATAGCCTACCCACCAAAAAAAGTCCAGGACCAGATGGATTCACAGCTGAATTCTACCAGAGGTACAAGGAGGAGCTGGTACCATTCCTTCTGAAACTATTCCAATCAATTGAAAAAGAGGGAATCCTCCCTAACTCATTTTATGAGGCCAACATCATCCTGATACCAAAGCCTGGCAGAGACACAACGAAAAAAGAGAATTTTAGACCAATATCCCTGATGCACATCGATGCAAAAATTCTCAATAAAATACTGGCAAACCGGATTCAGCAGCACATCAAAAAGCTTATCCACCATGATCAAGTGGGCTTCATCCCTGGGATGCAAGGCTGGTTCAACATTCGCAAATCAATAAACGTAATCCAGCATATAAACAGAACCAAAGACAAGAACCACATGATTGTCTCAATAGATGCAGAAAAGGCTTTTGACAAAATTAAACAGCCCTTCATGCTAAAAACGCTCAATAAATTCGGTATTGATGGAACGTATCTCAAAATAATAAGAGCCATTTATGACAAACCCACAGCTAATATCATACTGAATGGGCAAAAACTGGAAAAATTCCCTCTGAAAACTGGCACAAGACAGGGATGCCCTCTCTCACCACTCCTATTCAACATAGTGTTGGAAGTTCTGGCTAGGGCAATCAGGCAAGAGAAAGAAATCAAGGGTATGCAGTTAGGAAAAGAAGAAGTCAAATTGTCCCTGTTTGCAGATGACATGATTGTATATTTAGAAAACCCCATCGTCTCAGCCCAAAATCTCCTTAAGCTGATAAGCAACTTCAGCAAAGTCTCAGGATACAAAATTAATGTGCAAAAATCACAAGCATTCTTATACACCAGTAACAGACAAGCAGAGAGCCAAATCAGGAATGAAATTCCATTCACAATTGCTTCAAAGAGAATCAAATACCTAGGAATCCAGCTTACAAGGGATGTAAAGGACCTCTTCAAGGAGAACTACAAACCACTGCTCAGTGAAATGAAAGAGGACACAAACAAATGGAAGAACATACCATGCTCATGGATAGGAAGAATCAATATTGTGAAAATGGCCATACTGCCCAAGGTTATTTATAGATTCAATGCCATCCCCATCAAGCTACCAATGACTTTCTTCACAGAATTGGAAAAAACTGCTTTAAAGTTCATAGGGAACCAAAAAAGAGCCCGCATTGCCAAGACAATCCTAAGTCAAAAGGACAAAGCTGGAGGCGTCACGCTACCTGACGTCAAACCATACTACAAGGCTACAGTAACCAAAACAGCATGGTACTGGTACCAAAACAGAGATATAGACCAATGGAACAGAACAGAGTCCTCAGAATTAATACCACACATCTACAGCCATCTGATCTTTGACAAACCTGAGAGAATCAAGAAATGGGGAAAGGAATCCCTATTTAATAAATGGTGCTGGGAAAATTGGCTAGCCATAAGTAGAAAGCTGAAACTGGAGCCTTTCCTTACCCCTTATACGAAGATTAATTCAAGATGGATTAGAGACTTAAATGTTAGACCTAATACCATAAAAACCCTAGAAGAAAATCTAGGTAGTACCATTCAGGACATAGGCATGGGCAAGGACTTCATGTCTAAAACACCAAAAGCAACGGCAGCAAAAGCCAAAATTGACAAATGGGATCTAATTAAACTAAAGAGCTTTTGCACAGCAAAAGAAACTACCAGCAGAGTGAACAGGCAACCTACAGAATGGGAGAAAATTTTTGCAACCTACTCATCTGACAAAGGGCTAATATCCAGAATCTACAAAGAACTCAAACAAATTTACAAGAAAAAAACAAACAACCCCATCAAAAAGTGGGGAAAGGATATGAACAGACATTTCTCAAAAGAAGACATTCATACAGCCAACAGACACATGAAAAAATGCTCAGCATCACTCGCCATCAGAGAAATGCAAATCAAAACCACAATGAGATACCATCTCACACCAGTTAGAATGGCAATCATTTTTTTTTTTTTTTTATTATACTTTAAGTTCTAGGGTACATGTGCATAACGTGCAGGTTTGTTACATATGTATACTTATGCCATGTTGGTGTGCTGCACCCATCAACTCGTCAGCACCCATCAATTCATCATTTATATCATGTATAACTCCCCAATGCAATCCCTCCCTCCTCCCCCCTCCCCCCTCCCCATGATAGGCCCCAGTGCGTGATGTTCCCCTTCCCGAGTCCAAGTGATCTCATTGTTCAGTTCCCACCTATGAGTGAGAACATGCGGTGTTTGGTTTTCTGTTCTTGTGATAGTTTGCTAAGAATGATGGTTTCCAGCTGCATCCATGTCCCTACAAAGGACGCAAACTCATCCTTTTTTATGGCTGCATAGTATTCCATGGTGTATATGTGCCACATTTTCTTAATCCAGTCTGTCACAGATGGACATTTGGGTTGATTCCAAGTCTTTGCTATTGTGAATAGTGCCGCAATAAACATACGTGTGCATGTGTCTTTGTAGTAGAATAATCGTCACTCGCCATCAGAGAAATGCAAATCAAAACCACAATGAGATACCATCTCACACCAGTTAGAATGGCAATCATTAAGAAGTCAGGAAACAACAGGTGTTGGAGAGGATGTGGAGAAATAGGAACACTTTTACACTGTTGGTGGGATTGTAAACTAGTTCAACCATTATGGAAAACAGTATGGCGATTCCTCAAGGATCTAGAACTAGATGTACCATATGACCCAGCCATCCCACTACTGGGTATATACCCAAAGGATTATAAATTATTCTACTACGAAAATGTGATTCTTAAAGTATAGAAGGAGATAACCAAACTGGCTTTCCACTAAGTTTTTAAAAAATATTCCAAGTTGGCTGCAAACCCCAGTTTACACATTTGCTTCTACTGAAAGCCCTTTTGAAAATTATCAAGGTTGATGTTGGGTACTAACACCTGGAGAATAGACATGTGATATGCACTTGGCATCTTCATGTAGGGACCCTAAAACCTATGTTCACAGTTCCAGGTATCCTGGGACTAATAACTACACCATAACAGCAAGACATAAAATTCTCATTAAATGAAACAAGGAAAAATAACATCTTTCTGTGGTTAATCCCTGTTAATAAACATTTTTGTTGTTGTTGTTGATATGTACTTGGCATTCAATCTCTAAGTCAAATATTGTCACTGTTGAGTAATCAAATTGGTGCCCAATGTTGCATCCCTAAATGCTTTTGGAGAACATTATGTGAAGTTGATCATTAGAGCTAAGGATCATCATTAATTTAAACCAAAGCTATAAAAAGCAGAAATGTCCACAACGATGATAAGTGCCTTAAAAAGATGTGAGGATAATTGTGCATATTTCTTAAATACTCAGTCAATTTAAAAAGAGAAATATTGTCGGTATTTTCATCACTTTCTTCATAAGGATGCTCTATACTCTATCATAAGGTGACTCATCAAAACTTTGTCAGTGAGTGGTCAGAAGGCATAAGCCAGAACTCCAGCATTATCCAACAGCTGTCATTTCCATTTAATGGACTAACGCATTCTCTCAGGACACTTCCTGGGGCAGCCTTTTGCAAATTGCTCACCTAACAATTGAGAAAATGAGGAAGGTGTTTACTTCAAAATAATCTAGAAATTGACAACATGAAATGGTAAGTTTGCCTTTTAGCATTGCTTAAGAATGTGATTTTTCTCATATTTATGAAATTATTTCAGATTTTTGAGTTTGTGATTCTATTCTTTCTTCAGATAAAGAGTATTTGTTATTTATATTCAGCACTTTCTTGGCCTGTAATGCGGTCTAACATACTGATTTAAAATCAATAGATTATACTATTATTAAGTTTTAAAAAAACATTTATACCTTCGTGCCACATTTTTAGCCTGGCACTGTAGAGAGTAGACTACTGTATTTTTTCTTCCTGTGTAGAAGAGAGTATTGGTTAGGAATGTATTCTCCTATAATAATAAAGACATCACTGCCACACACACACAACACACAAATTTGCTTAAAATTATGGAATTTGTTTCCTCTAGTAATAGATAAGTCACAAAATAGTACAGATTACATGGTTTCGTGTTGTTATGGTCTAGGCTCCTCCATATTCATTCTCATGAAATGAGGCTGTGGCTCCAGCCAAAAGAAATTTAGGTTCTGGGATAGTAGAAATAAGAAGACTAAGTATAAAAGCTGGTACGTTCTTAAGGCATGACAATGTTTTAGGAAAACTTCCTGCAAGCCCTGATCAACAATCTCTTGTAACATTTCATAGCTCAGAAGCCTGTCCCACAGACATCAATGCCTCAGATGGGACTGACAAATGTTGCTTCTAAACCGAGCACACGGTCAGTCCCAACAATACCTGGGAAAGTTCATTAGAAAGGAGTGAAGAATGAATATTTTATTATTTATTTTTAGAGATGAGATCCTCTTATGTTATTGTGACTGGAGTACAGTGGCTATTCATAGGCAGAATCATAGCCCACTATAGCCTTGAACTCCTGGGCCCCAGTGATCCTCCTACCTTCGCTTACTAAGTACCTGGACTACAGGCACATGCCACCACGCCAAGCTTGGAGAATAAATATTAATAAGCAGCTAGTAGTCTTTGTCATGGGTTTACTGCGAGGGAGATTTCTGCTTTTCTAGCTTTCTCCACTTCTACCCGCTTTCAATCCTTTTTCCAGAGAGGAAGGACTGGCCAATGTGATTGGTCAGAGATTACAATTGATTCATTTTACTAGGAAGCAGAATTGCAGGCCTTAAAAGATACAGACTTACTTCTTTTTTTTTTTTTTTTTTTTTTTTTTTTTTTTTTTTTTTTTGAGACGGAGTCTGGCTCTGTCGCCCGGGCTGGAGTACAGTGGCCGGATCTCAGCTCACTGCAAGCCTGCCTCCCGGGTTCACGCGCCACTCCCCTGCCTCAGCCTCCAGAGTAGCTGGGACTACAGGCGCCGGCCACCTCGCCCGGCTAGTTTTTTTTTTTGTATTTTTAGTAGAGACGAGGTTTCACTGTGTTAGCCAGGATGGTCTCGATCTCCTGACCTCGTGATCCGCCCGTCTCGGCCTCCCAAAGTGCTGGGATTACAGGCTTGAGCCACCGCGCCCGGCCCAGACTTACTTCTTGAATCCTCTCACATGTCCTGTTACAAACAGATAAATGGATCAGAAGAATTTGCTAAACCAGATTCACAAAAGTATTCTGTTCCAGATTCTCTGCCTACTCCTGAGTAGGTAAAACACTCTGCAGTCTCAGTTTTTTTACTGGAAGAGAAATGGGACAGGAAACCCAATCTGAGCGTTAGATCATAAAAGAACGTACATTTTGAGGGTTATAGGTGACTTGTTCAGATGTGTCAAGTGGAACAATAGTCCTCACTTCGTTATAGACCTTTATGTGTATCATCCATTAGTTAGGACTCCAAAGGGAAGGAGGAGAGATGAGATGTATCACAAACCTCCCAGAGGAACCTTTCATCTTAGCCAAATCTTAAAAGCTGCACAGGGGGGCGCCCAAGATGTCCCAATAGGAACAACTCCACCTCCAGCTCCACCCAGCGCAGCAACACAGAAGACTGGTGATTTCTGCATTTTCAACTGAGGTACCAGCTTCATCTCACTGGGGAGTGTAGGATGGTCGATGCTGGCCCACAGGTGCAGCCCAACCAGCTAGAGCTGAAGCAGGGTGGGGCATCGCCTCACCTGGGAAGTGCAAGGGGGAAGGGAATTCCTTGTCCTAGCTCAGGGAAATTGAGACACACAACACCTGGAAAATCGGGTAACTCCCACCCTAATACTGTGCTTTACCAAGGGTCTTAGCAAACAGCACACCAGGAGATTACATCCCACACTTGGCCCGGAGGGTCCCACGCCCAGGGAGCCTGCCTCATTGCTAGCACAGCAGTCTGAGATCTAACTGCTAGGCGACAGTGAGGCTGGGGGAGGGGCACTGCCATTGCTGAGGTTTAAGTAGGTAAACAAAGCCACTGGGAAGCTCAAATTGGGTGGAGCCCACACATCTCAAGGAGGCCGGCCTGCCTCGTAGACTCCACCTCTGGAGACAGGACAAGCTAAACAAAAAGCAGCAGAAACCTCTGCAGATGTAAAAGCCCCGTCTGACAGCTTTGATGAGAGCAGTGGTTCCCCAGCATGGAGGCTGAGACCTGAGAATGGACAGACGCCTGCTCAAGTGGGTCCTGACCCCTCAGTAGCCTAACGGGGAGACATCCCCCACTAGGTGCAGACTGACACCTCAAACCTCATATAGCAGGGCTCACCCCTGAGACGAAGCTTCAGAGCAAGAATCAGACAGCAACACTTGTTGTTCAGCAATATCTATGTCCTGCAACCTCCTTTGTCGGATACCCAGGCAAACAGGGTCTAGATTGGACCTCAAGCAAACTCCAACAGACCTGCAGCTGAGGTCCTGACGTTAGAAGGAAAACTAACAAACAGAAAGGACACCCACACCAAAACCCCATCAGGACGTCACCATCATCAAAGACTGAAGGCAGATAAAACCGCAAAGAGGGAAAAAGAATGCAGAAGAGCTGGAAATTCAAAAAATCAGAGTGCATCTCCCCATCCAAAGGAACGCAGCTCATCACCATCAATGGAACAAAGCTGGACAGAGAAGACTTTGACAAGTTGAAGAAGAAGGCTTCAGTCCATCAAACTTCTCAGAGCTAAAGGAGAAACACATAACCAGCACAAAGAAACTAAAAACCTTGAAAAAAGAATGGATGAATGGATAACTAGAATAATCAATGCAGAGAAGACCTTAAAAGAACTGATAGAGATGAAAACCATGACATGAGAACTACATGACAAATGAACAAGCTTCAGTAACGACTCAATCAACTGGAAGAAAGAGATCAGTGATTGAAGACCAATGAATGAAATGAAGCGAGAAGAAGTGTAGAGAAAAAAAAGGTAAAAAGAAATGAACAAAGCTCCAAGAAATATGGGATTATGTGAAAAGACCAAATCTATGTCTGATTGGTGTGCCGGAAAGTGAGGGGAAAATGGAACCAAGTTGGAAAACACTCTTCAGGATATCATCAGGAGAACTCCCCAACCTAGTAAGGCAGGTCAACATTCAAATTCAGGAAATACAGAGAATGCCACAAAGATACTCCTCGAGAAGAGCAACTCCAAGACACATAACTGTCAGATTCACCAAAGTTGAAATGAAGGAAAAATTAAGGGCAGCCAGAGAGAAAGGTCGGTTACCCCAAAGGGAAGCTCATCAGACTAAAGCAGATTTCTCGGCAGAAACTCTACAAGCCAGAAGAGAGTGGGGGCCAATATTCAACATTCTTAAAGAAAAGAATTCAACCCAGAATATATACCAGTCAAGGTAAGTTTCATAAGTGAAGGAGAAATAAAATCCTTTACAGACAAGCAAATGCTTAGAGATTTTGTCACCACCAGGCTGCCCTACAAGAGATCCTGAAGGAAGCATTAAACATGGAAAGGAACAACCGGTATCAGTCATTGCAAAAACATGCCAAATATAAAGTCCATCAATGCAGGAAGAAACTGCATCAACTAACGAGCAAAATAACCAGCTAATATCAAATGACAGGATCAAGTTCACAAGTAACAATATTAACTAAATGTAAATGGACTAAATGGTCCAATTAAAAACAACAACTGGTAAACTGGAGTCAAGACCCATCAGTTTGCTGATTCAGGAGACCCATCTCACATGCAGAGACACACATATCTTGAAATAAAGGATGGAGGAAGATCTACCAAGCAAATGGAAAAAAAAAAAAAAAGGTAGGGTTACAATCCTATGTCTCTGATAAAACAGACTTTAAACCATCAAAAATCAAAAGAACAAAGAAGGCCATTACATAATGGTAAAGGGATCAATTCATCAGAAGAGCTAACTATCCTAAATATATATCACCCAATACAGCGCACTCAGATTCATAAAGTATGTCCTTAGACTTACAAATACTTAACTCCCATACAATAATAATGGGAGACTTTAACACAGCACTGTCAACATTAGACAGATCAACGAGACAGAAAGTTAACAAGGATATCCAGGAATTGAACTCACTCTGCACGAAGCAGACCTAAAGACATCACAGAACTCTCCACCCCAAATCAACAGAATACATTCTTCTCAGCACATCACATTTATTCCAAAATTGACCACATAGTTGGAAGTGAAGCATCCTCAGCAAATGTAAAAGAACACAAATAAACAAACTGTCTCCAGACCACAGTGCAATCAAACTAGAACTCAGGATTAAGAAACTCAATCAAAACAGCTCAACTACATGGAAATGGAACAACCTGCTCCTGAATGACTACTGGGTCATAAGAAATGAAGGCAGAAATAAATGTTCTTTGAAACCAATGAGAACAAAGATACAACATAAA
>NW_022142619.1:0-20000 GCF_007565055.1 Rhinopithecus roxellana
TCTTATAGGCAGCATATAGTTGAGTTTTTAACAAAATCCATTTAGCCACTAATTGGAGAGCTTAGACCATTTACATTCAATGTTATTACTGATAAGTAAGAACTTGTTATTACCATTTTGTTGTTTGTTTGCGATGGCATCAGTAGAGCAGGTACTTGAGACAGAAAAATGCCCCCTACTAAGTGGGTCTACAGGGGTTGACCTTGAACATAAATGTATTTTCAGTCTATATTTTTTAATTGAGGAATTTAAACCATTTACATTTTGCTATTTATAAGTGAAGACTTAGGCCTTTCATTTTGGTAATTGTTTTCTGTTTTTTTCATGTATTGTTTATTCCTTTTTTCCTCTCATTGTTTATCTTTGCAGTTTGCAGTTTGGTGATTTTTGTAGTGATAACATTTGATGACTTTCTCTTTCCCATTTGTGTATCTGCTTTAATAGTGAGTTTTAACTTTCATGTGTTTTCATTCTGGTAAATATAATCTTTTTGCTTCTAGGTGTAGGACTCTTAAACATTTCTTCTTGGACTTGTCTAATGGTGATGAGTTCCCTCAGTTTGTGCTTGTCTGGGAAAAACTTGTTTCTCTTTCTTGTTTGAAGCATAGTGGCTGTGTATTGTTGATAGGCATTTTTTTTTTCCTTTTAGCACTTGACTCCCATTTTCTCCTAACCTGTAACATTTCTCTTGAGAAATCCACTGTTAATCTGATGGAAATTTCACTTATATGTGACTTTATGCTTTTCTTTTGCTGTTTTTAGAATTCTCTTTTAGTCTTTGACTTTTGACTTTTAGACTTTAATATTCCTGAAAGAGGACCTTTTTAGGCTGAATCTATTTGGGGATCTTTGAGCTTCCTGTCTCTGTCTGTCCATATCTCTCACAAGATTCGGGACATTTTCAACTAGTATTTCATTAAACAGGCTTTTAATGCATTTTCCATCTCTTTTTCTTCTGTAACTTCCAATAATGCAAATATTTGTTCACTTAATGGTGCTCCTATGCCACATAGAGTTTCTTCATTATTTTTTTTTTTTTTGGCTGGGTTATTTCAAGAGACCTGTTTTCAGGTTTAGAAATTATTTCTTCAGCATGATCTAGTCTATTGTTGAAGCTCTCAATAATGTTTTTAATTTTATTAATTGAATTCTTCAGTTCCAAGATTTAACCTTGGTTCTTTTTTTTATATTTATCTCTTTGCTGACTTCTTATTCAGATCTGAATTATCTGTGTTCTCTTTTATTTCATTGAGTTTCCTTAAGATCATTATTTGAATTCTTTGTCAAGCATTTCATAGAGGCCCTTTTCTTTGGGATTTGTTACTGAAGTTTTATTGTGTTCCTGTGGAGGTGTACTTGCTTTTTTCATGTGTCTTGTGTCCCTATGTTTATATCTGTACATCTGTTGAAACAAGCAGTTCTTCCAATTTTATGAAGCAGCTTTGGTAGGGAAAGACTTTTTCCTGTAGATGTGGACTGTATTGTTGATTGGGTAGAGTGTTTTGGCTTTGGTTCTGGGAGGGTATAGTTGTGTAGTCTCTGTATGATTTCTTTAGCTGTAATCAGTGTTAGCAGTATCTGTGACTACTTCAGGGTGTGGTGTTTTGTGGAGGCTGTGGTGTGGCTTTGCTGGGGATGGAGATGCTTGGCAGGCTGGTCCTTGGGCCTCTGGTGACACATGCTTTGTTTTCCTTTCTATGCTGCCCTCCTGAGTTTTTGCATCTCAGAAGGTCTTTGTCACTTCTTGCGGAATTCCAGTGTTCCTCCCTAGATACTGTTTGTTGTGTGGTTATTTGTTGTTTTGGTCCGTCTTTGTGGTAGAGATCAGTGTTGGTTGCCTTTAGTTAGCTATCTTGATAATGTTTTCTACTTAGTTAAATTTTTGTGTCCTTTTCAAAGAGGGACACAGTATCTATTTGGGCCATCAAAAGACTCTCCCACTTGCTGTCCTATCCCATTCAGAGAGCCTGTGCTCACTTCCTGGCTCCTACTGGATGGTGTTTTCAATGCAGCTTCCTGAAACTTCCAGCTGGAGAATTCAGATCCTCTCAGGAAGCCAACACATCAAAAATTAAATTTAGTCATCTTCCCTTTCTGGGCCTTTGACCCTTATAACATGAGATAATTGTTCACCGGATTTTAAAATTCTTTTCTTTAAGGAAGCAGACAATAGATACAGTGTTTATCACAGCGAAGCACACTTGGAACCTTCTCTGCCTTTGCTAGAGTCTGAACAGCACATCAATCTTGTTTATGACCAGTTGTGTCCCACTGGAAGAAAATTAGGGGCACAGTCTCTTGCTGAACTCTGAGCTGGGTCTGAGGAGTTCCCTTAGGAAGATTAAGAAACCAACTTAGTCCCACTCCACTCTCAGGAATCTGTTGTTGGGTTTGAGCTTTCTTCACCACCGTTGGCTCCCTGTTCTGCCCTGGTGGCTTGGCTCAGAGCGACATTACTTGTTCTTGCTTCCTGGGAATAAAGATTCAGGCAGCCCTGAGGATTCTGATAAAGTCTCATATTTTTAGAGATTCTTGGCAACAACTTCTTCTCATTAGGACTTGATTCATGAGTTTCTAGACCTCCAAGCTGTGTTCCATCATCTTTGGTAGATAGCCCACTGTAAATGTTTTCCCAATCTGAACAGATAGGCTGAATGTATCTGTCCTTTTATAGATACAAGGTTTAAAATCAACATACCAATCCCAGCAATTTACATTTGCCACATATTTTCTTTGTAGCAGTGAGATAGTTTGTATGTGAAAGGAATTTCTTTGTTTTAAAGGGAGATCACTTGTTTTAAAAATTGATATTTACTTATCAATGTAATGTCCCCATTTGTAAAATGTTTAGTGGTCTAACAGAATATATTATTTTGAGCAATATGCTTATGTAACTTATAAATATGTATATATATATATATTTAAAAAATTCTACTAGTAGGATCCATGATCAATACTTTCCCTTTCCCAACTTCTTGTTTTGAAAATATTAAATTGTTTTGAAAACTTTCTAATCTGTAGAAAATGGCAGGAATAGTATAATAGATACTCTTTATACCCTTCACATAGATTGTTATATTTTACTGATTACTATATTTTGCCCGGAGAGAGATAGATGTTTTATTTTTGGCCAAAGCCTGTGCGAGTAGTAGCAAACATCATGACACTTCACCCCCCAAATATTTTCCCACGTATCACTTAAGAACAAGGGCATTCTTTACATGACCACAATACAATCAGCACACGTAGGCATTACATGAGACAATGCCTCTGATGTATTGGTATCTACTATGCAGTTCATAATCAAATAAGCGTTTTGATAACTTGGGAACCATAAACGGATCTGCACGGTCGGGCCCCTGTAGACCTGCACTTAGTGGGTGCTATTTTCCTGTCTCAGGTGTCTGCTCTACTGGTGATATGTGTCATTGGCTCTGTTGCTCACTTAGAATTTTTTCTCCCAGCTGTTGACATTTTAATTTCTGCATAGTTTCTGAAGCTGCAGCAGTTGTTCTTATGCCTTCTGATTGTTAAGTTTCATAGAAGCTGCCAATTCCAAGGGATTTAATCTCCTTTGGATGGAGCCAGGTCAATAGCTACAAACCTGTCTGAGAATGTCTGCCATCGACCTCCTCTCTGTCTAGAAAGGTGTCCTTAGTCTCTCAGCACTATGGGAGGTTGAGGCGGGCAAATCACAAGGTCAGGAGATTGAGAACATCTTGGCCAACATGGTGAAACCCCGTCTCTACTAAAAATACAAAAATTAGCCGGGAGTGGTGGCATGCGCCTGTAGTCCCAGCTACTCTGGAGGCTGAGGCAGGAGGATCACTTGAACCCGGGAGGCGGAGGTTGCAGTGAGCTGAGACTGTGCCACTGCATTCCAGTCTGGGTGACAAGAGTGAAACCCATCTGAAAAAAAAAAAAAAGAAAATAAGTTATCTTAGTCTATTAAGGGCTGCTATAACAAATACCATAAACGGGGTGGCTTATACACAACAGAAATTTCTTACAGTTCTAGAGGCTGGGAAGCTAAAAATCAAGGTGCCAGCAGATTTGAGGTCTGGGGAGAGCATGCTTCCTTGTTCATAGATGATGCCTCTTGCTGTGTCTTCACATGATGGAAGGGTGAGGCAGCTCTCTGGACCCTCTTCTATAAGAGCACTAATCTCATTCGTGATGGCTCTGCCTTCATAACCTGATCACCTTCCATGTTATTATAAGAAGATATTAAGTTGATATTAAGAAGAGGTCCCACTTCTTAATATCATCACTGTGGTGGTTAGAATTTCACATATGAATTTAGGAGGACGCAAACATTCAGACTATAGCAAAAGAAGTGTTGTGCCTTAAGAAGTTCTATGGGTTATAGTAGGTCAAAACTGTTTTTTTTTTTTTTTTTTTGAGATGGAGTGTCACTCTGTCACCCAGGCTGGAGTGCAATGGTTGGTCTCTGCTCACTGCAACCTCCGCCTCCTGGGTTCAAGTGATTCTCCTGCCTCAGCCTCCAGAGTAGCTGGGATTACAGGTGCCCACCACCACGCCTGGCTAATTTTTGCATTTTAGTAGAGACGGGGTTTCCTATCTTGGCAGGCTTGTCTCGAACTCCTGACCTCGTGATCCACCGCCTCGGCCTCCCAAGTGCTGGGATTACAGGTGTGAGCCACCGCGCCTGGCCAAAACTGGTTTCTGGTTTATGAGTTCAGCAGGTATTTGACTCAAGATTCCTCAATTTAGTGAGTCACACAAAATGGTATAAATAATCTGATTTTTTTTTTTTCCATCTGGACATCTATATCCCAAGCAGTCACATCTCCTCTAGATCATGTCCTAGTCTTAGAACATTGCTCCCTATTCCTCAGACTTTCTAGTGGGATAGTGAGAACCTTCAGAATGTAGAACAGGCTAACTTGTGCCATGATTCAGATACTCAGCCACAGTGAAGATGCACTCTAAGCCCAACCCTAGGGAGAGATTTCAATCTGTGACAGTAGTCTCCAAATGTCACCAACGTAAGTCACAGTCATCTCAAAGCCCTTTAGCAATACATAATCAGGAGTTGAGCAACTAAATGACAGTTGTTAGTTTTATTATCATCAGTAAAAAAACACAAAGAGATTTCATTCATCAGGGGCAGCAACGTTCCCATTCCCCTTTCTCTCTCATTACATTGCTGCACAACACCAATGCCTTCTCACAGTTCCCTCTTGCATGATTCTAGATTTCTTCAAGAAGGCTTTCCCGCAGCCTAGTTAGCACAGAATTCTTCATCTTTCTCCCTCCTTCTCTCTCAGCTCTTTACCATGTAGGTCAATTTAGCCTCCCTGGCTTGCTTCCTTCCTGACAATCTCCCCCTTTACCCAAATTCTACACTAGAAGCAATTGATAAAAGTAGATTGTGCTGGGCGCGGTGGCTCACGCCTGTAATCCACCCAGCACTTTGGGAGGCCGAGGCAGGTGGATCACAAGGTCAGGAGATCGTAGACCATCCTGGCGAACATGGTGAAACCCCGTCTCTACTGAAAATACAAAACTTAGCTGGGCGGGTGGTGGGCGCCTGTAGTCCTAGCTTCTAGGGATGGCTAAGGCAGGAGAATGGCGTTAACCCCGGGAGGTGGCGGAGCTTGCAGTGAGCGGAGATCGTGCCACTGCACTCCAGCCTGGGCAACAGAGGGAGACTCCGTCTCAAAAAAAAAAAAAAAAAAAAAAAAAAAAAGTAGATGCATCAATAAAACATCTTTTCTTCTTAGGAAAGAAGGGTCAGGAGGGAAGGAAGAAGACAGCAAATACTTATTATTTGGTATCTTTTATTCTGTTACTTTCTTACATTTTTTTAAAAATGATTTAACCACAAAACGAAAACACGAAATAATGCTTTTTCTTTGAGAATATACCTGAACACTTTATCTCAATTGCCAGGAAGCGCAGAACTAAATTCAGAGCTGTACTGGTCTTTGTTTGCTCTTTGTCTATTCATTCCTTACTGATATGTTTATTTATTTATTTCAAGTTAATTTATTTGATCCTTTTAAAGAGCTTCCTTGTAAATGCACTTTCAAATAACAGCTTTATCAAGATACAATTGATATATCATAAAATTCCCTTTTTAAAAGTGTACAATTTAGGCCCGGTGCAGTGGCTGACACCTGTATTCCCAAAAGTTTGGGAGGCTAAGGTGAGAGGATCACTTGAGGCCAGGGGTTCAAGACCAGCCTGGCCAGCATGGCAAAATCATGTCTCTACTAAAAATACAAAAATTAGCTGGGCATGGTAGCGCACACCTGTAATCCCAGCTACTGGGGAAGCTGTGGCACAAGAATTGCTCAAAACCAGAAAGCAGAGGCTGCAGTCAGCTGAGATTGTGCCACTGCACTCCAGCCTGGGTGACAGAGCAAGACCCTGTCTCAAAAAGTGTACAATTTAGTGATTTTTAGTATATGTGCATACAGCAAATGGCACCACTATCATGTTTCAGAACATTTTCATCACCTCCAAGAGAAACCCTGTACCCATAAATGGTTGCTCCTCCATTCTGCCCTCCCACTAACCCCTGGCCTTTTCTGGATCTTTCATATAAATGGGATAATAGAATATGTGTTCTGTTTTGCAATTGGCTTCTTTCCCTTAGCATGATGTTTTCAAGGTTACCCCATGTGGTAGCATGTCACAGTACTCTATTCTTTTTTACTGCTGAATGATAGTCCATTGTATGGCTATACTACATTTTGTTTTTCCATTCACCAGCTGATGGCATTTGGGTTGTTTCTACTTTTTGGTGATTCTATGAACATTTGTGTACAGTTTGTGTGTGGGCATAAGTTTTCAGTTCTGTTGCCCATACGCCTAGGAATGGAATTGCTGGGTCGTGTGGTAATTCTATGTTTAATATTTAAAAACTGGCAATCTATTTTCCACAGTAGCCACAACCATTTTACATTCCCACCAGTAGTGTATGAGAGTTCTAGTTTCCTCACATCCTTGCTAACACTTGTGATTGTCTGTCTTTTTTATTTTAGCCAACCTAGTGGATACTAAATTGTAGCTCATTTGTATTGTTTTTAATGATTAGTCAAAACATTTGTGTCTGTGTGAAGTTGCTTCAAATTCTTTTTTATTGTGCTAAAATAAAAATAACATAATATATATCACTTTAACATTACTAAGTATACAATTCAGTGGTATTAAGTACTTTTACAATGTTGTACAACCATTATCACTATCAACTTCCAGAATTTTTTCCATAGTCTCAAACTGAAACTTTGTGCCCATCAGATAATAGCTCTCATTTCTCCTCTTCCCCAGCTCCTGGTGACTTCTATCTTCTATACAATTTCTATGAATTAGCCTATTCTCTGTACTTCATCTAAGTGGAGTTATACAACATTAGCCCTTTCGTGTCTGGCTTATTTCACTTAGCGTGTTTTCAAGGCTCATCCATGTTGTAGTATGTGTCAGAATTTCATTCTTTTTTTTTTGAGACCGAGTCTCACTCTGTTGCCCAGACTGGAGTGCAATTGCACGATCTTGACTCACTGCAACCTCCGCCTCCTGGGTTCAAGCAATCCTCCTGCCTCAACCTCCTGAGTAGCTGGGATTACAGGTGCTGCCACCATGCCTGGCTAATTTTTGTATTTATTTATTTATTTATTTTTTAGTAGAGATGGGGTTTCACCATGTTGGCCAGGCTGATCTTGAACTCCTGACCTCAGGTAACCTGGCCGCCTCGGCCCCCAAAGTGCTGGTATAACAGGCATGAGGCCACCACGCCTGGCCTTAAATTCTTTTTGTAAGCAACTCTGGCCTAATCTTAAATAATAAGGTAATACAGAGAATGTGCCTCACCCTCCAGCATACTGTGTGTTTTGGCTTTAAGATCTTAGGACAGCTTCTCAGAGGAAGACACCACTCCTCCTCACAGTTGCAGCTGTTCACCTCCCAGACTCACTGGTAAAGTTAGAAACGCTTCTGAAAAACTGCCCATCTATATTTTCCTCACAGCAGTTGTGAAGACTTGCTGAGGTGGATTTGAGGTGGAGCTCTCACAGGATAGAGCATTAGAAGAGGGGACATTTCGCTCTCCCTAATGTTTATATACCAGCAATGTCCCATTGGTCAGGGCAGAAAGTTGAAGCTGCTTTTGCTTATGGAGCTCATAGAGTGTGTATGCGTATACCAGCAGGCTTAATTTTAAAATCTGACCCCAGAATTATGCTGTCTACAGTTTTATCTCATTGATTTTTCAAATAAGTGTACTCTAATATGTTGTTTTTAGCTGTAACTGTCTTAAGACATGTTTGTCCAGCACATATGCTTAGCAAAATCTGTAACTGTTTGAGATGAACTCAATTCTTTATTTATAAAAACGGTATGAAGCGAATTCCATTGACTTCTGATATGTCATGTTTTATACAGTTTTCCTAAATAAAATACAAAAGGAGTTATCAGCATTCTCTTGACTTCCTAGATTAAAACTTTGGAACAAACTAAAGCCATTGAAGATCTAAACAAATCCAGAGACCAGCTGGAGAAGATGAAGGAGAAAGCTGAGAAAAAGCTCATGTCTGTCAAGTCAGAACTGGATACCACAGAACATGAGGCTAAGGAGAATAAAGAAAGGGCCAGAAACATAATAGAAGTGGTAACCAGTGAAATGAAGACACTAAAAAAATCTTTGGAAGAAGCAGAAAGAGAGAAAAGCAGGTGGGTTTAAATCTGGTGATGAAACCTTGTTTAGGAAATGACAGGACAATTCAAGAGCTGGATATTAATAATTATTCATGCATTTCTTTTTTAAAAACTATGGACTGTTTCATGAATTTGTATGTCATCATTTCATGAGGGCTGTGCTAATCTTCTCTGTATTGTTCCAATGTTAACACATGTGCTCCTGAAGCGAGAGCTAGTCACATACTTATTCAAAAGCAATTTACAAAGCTTTCTATATCTTTTCAACATATCCACCTGCCCCTCCAGCATCTTTTGCATTCAAGTAACCATTATGATTCACCCTGCTAAGAAAAATTGTTCACATTTTCATGGCACAAATTGTAGGAAAGGAAAAGACATTCTTATTCAAGCAGCGGAAGAGTTTTGGTGAAAAAACAGGTTCTGGTTCTGGGGAGCTTTCTGTTATGTTAGGTGATCACCTCCGAAGTTTGCATCATCACAGAGCTCTTAACGTTAACCAGGGCTTTGGCCTCAGGAGGCAAGCCTTATCTGTAGCAGAGATCAGTCGCAGAAAACAGCTCCAAATCTCAAACAGTGGCACCCAGACTTGATGGCCGACCAGGCACAGATGTAAGCCATAAAAAAGTACTCATTTGCTTGTTGGCTACAAGGAGGAGCATTTTATCTAGTGAGTCCATCAGGAGGTCAGGCATAAAGAAACATGCACCGGGCAGCTTGACCTCCATTGCTTTTGGCTTTGTCTGTTTCTCCTTTTGAAGCTCAAAAGGGCATAGAGTGGACTCTGATCCTAGGTTTTTTCCCCCTGCTTTGGCTGCCTCTGTTTTGGTTCATGTGTCAGGCAGAGATGGGGAAAGCCAAACGACACAATGAGTGTTCTCAGAAAAGAAACTTCTTCAGAATGAATAGCTTTGGCCACATTGGAAAGGGTGGAAGTCTGAGAGAAACTTTTCATCAGGGAGACTAGGTTGGTATCTTAGTCCTTTCAGGCTGCTGTAACAAAGTACTATCTACTGGGTAGGTTATAAATAACAGAAATCTCTTTCTCACAGTTCTGGAGGCTGAGAAGTCCAAGATCAAGGTGTCTGGTGAGCACAGCTTCCTGGTTCAGAGTCAGCCCCTTCTTGCTGTGTCCTCACGTGGTGGAAGGAGCAAGGCAGCTCCCTGGGGCCTCTTTTATAGGGCACTAATCTTATTCATGAGGGCTCCACCCTCATGATCTAATCACCCGCCAAAGGCCCCACCTCCTAATATCTTCACATTGGTCATTAGATTTCAACATAAGAATTTTGAGGTGTCATAAAATTCAAACTGTAACAACTAAAACCATTCCCAAATTGGACTCTGCAAGGGAAGGAGGTTGCAGAGCAAATGAGCCTGGGGTGGGACTGTTTGGGTGGCATTCTCTTGGATATAACTGTACTCAGGTTGGATCATCCCTTTTCTAACATGGCGGGTGCCTTTAATGAGGTGTTGGCCAGATGCCCTGATTTATCTGCTTTTGCATTAACCTAGAACCACAGAAACCAGCCTATGAGAATTTGAAGGGGTATGAGGCATATTTCAACCATTGTCCCCAGCCCCCCACTTTTCTTTCAATGGAGAAATAGAAGTCCCAGAGTAGTCCCATGGAATATGGCTTGTGAAATGGCAATCTGTGTGATGTGACTTGATAGTAATTTAGAAGTCTTCCTGTTTTCATTAGCTTATACTTTCTTGCTATTTGTTATTATTATTATTTTTTTTAGTGTAAGAGGTTATCAGCCAGCTAAAATCCGAAAGCATGTTTACCATCCATTGACATAACCCCACCAACATTTGTTTAGTCCTTCCTAGTACGCAGAGCACACACACAATCACCATTTCATGTGATCTGAATTTCAGAACAGCCCTCCGAGGTAGGTGTATGGTTAATCCCAACCTGAAGATGAGAAAATGAAGACAGTGAGGTCTAGGTCTCATTCATGGTTACTTAACTTGGATTCTTGACTTAGTAGCCAATACCACATCAGTTGGCTCATCAGAAAAGTGATTGTGAAATCTCTGAAGGTTGGCAGCTGTGGGACTTATCTGGAATCTGGTATTTTATAAGTGAGAGAACTAGGAAGAGGGTAGGTAATTTCCCTCCCTCATGCAAACCTGGGTTTTCTGCAGGTGTTTTGTTTGTTGCATTTGGTTCAGCAGTAGTTGATACGTTTTGTTCTCCCAGTTAATGAGTTTCTGTTTGATATTGCAGCTGGCAGACTTCAGGGAGGTGGTGTCCCAGATGCTAGGCTTGAACCTGACCAGCCTTGCTCTTCCTGATTACGAAATCGTCAAGTGTCTTGAAAGACTGATCCATTCACATCAGCATCACTTTGTTACCTGTGCCTGCCTCAAAGATGTGACTACCGGGCAAGATAGGCACCCACAAGGCCATTTACCACTTCTTCATTGAACACTGTGTCTCTTGAGAGAGGTGGCCATAAGATATGGGACACAATTCCCAATTTACAGATTCCTCATGTCTTTGAGATTTGATCAGTTTGTGAATATTTTATGCTTTGATGATATAGTGAGAATGCATCACTTGCAAGAACGATCTCAAAAGTGTCAGCTTTAGATAAACACTCAGTGTTAAAAACGCCTATGATTTCATTTACTAGCATTTGGGGATCCAGAAGAATTCCACCAGATTGCATGAGTTAGATTGGGAAATGGGAGTGGGAGATTAACATTGGGGGTATCTATTTTAAGTCAGGGGCTTTACTAGCCAATTTAGTTCTCATAATAACCATGTAGAGAAGCTGTGACGTTTTTATTTTACAACCTTTCTGGGGCTCAGACATAGAGTTACCTATCCAAGGTTGAGGTTGGGTAGTGGTGGAACCAGGATGGACAACTTATTGGCCCTGCCTCAAAGGCCATGCCTCTTCTCCTGCTACACAGACTCGGCTTTTCCTGAATCTCTATGATGCTGGTGGGAATTGCTTGCATATAGGGAGAAAAATACCCCTGCCATCGAGAGTTAATATCTAGGCTGGACACGGTGGTTCACGCCTGTAATCCCAGCACTTTAGGAGGCCAAGGAGGGCATATCATTTGAGGTCAGAAGTTTGAAACCAGCCTGGCCAACATGATGAGACCCTGTTTCTCCTAAAAATACAAAAAATTAGTCAGGTGTGGTGGTGCATGCCTCTAATCCAGCTACTCAGCAGGAAAAGCACTTGAACCCAGGAGATGGAGGCTGCAGTGAGCCAGGATTGTGCCATTGCACTCCAGCCTGGGCAACAGAGTGAGACTATGTCTCAAAAAAAAAAAAAAAAAAAAAAAAAAAAAAAAAGAGTTAATGTCCATAAATGACAGATTTACAAGTGTAAGCTATATGATTTCTTCAAAAAAGCAAAAGCAATATACTTAATTCATTTGGATCAAACTTACATAGGTTTCAGGTCCTGTAAGAAACTTGCCTGTTCTAACTGTTGCTTCCAGACTACATCTGGTGGTAATTGTTAATGTTTCAGCAGGGCTGATCTCAGTCCTTTAAAGTGGAAAGCTTTATTGTGAGCCCAACCTTATAAGATGAAGAAATCCTATACAGTCTTATTCACCAATATATCCAAAACACCCACAGCAATGGTACCTTTTTAAGATCAGGATTTTATTATGAATTCCTGTCACTTTCTGTTTTCTATTTAAATTTCTATTTTACAGATTTTTCAGGGAATCATATTCTTCACTGAGAAAAATGTGTTACTCTTTTGGACAATTTATCTTATTTCCAACATATAAAATGTATTTTTTTATTGTCCTTAAAAGAAGCTCTAGCATGAAATTAAAGGAGAGGGGAAAAAATAGATCTAGTGCACCCAAACATTAGGAGAAAATGAAAAATATACAGCCAACCGTTTGTGAGTCATCAAAAAGTCAAAGTCAGCCTGGTCAACATGGCAAAAACCCATCTCTACAAAAAATACAAAAATAAGCTCGGTGTGGTGGCATGTGCCTGTAATCCCAGCTACTCAAGAGGCTGAGACATGAGAATTGCTTGAACCCGGGAGGCGGAAGTTGCAATGAGCCGAGATCGTGCCACTGCACTCCAGCCTGGGCAAGAGAGAGAGACCTTGTCTCAAAAAACAAAACAAAAAAAGTCAAAGTCATAATAAGCAAATTATTGGCTTCTTTCTTCTAGACTAAAAGAAATTAAAGAGATGAAACAATCAATTGCAAGGGCTGAAACTAGATTGGATCTTGGTTTGAATTTAAAAAAGCATAAAATATTCTTGCAATAGTTGTAAAAATTTGAATGTGGACTAAGTCCTAGATTATATTAAAATATTTTAAATTTTTTCCTCTAGACTAAAAGAAATTAAAGAATTGAAACAATCAATTGCAAGGGCTGAAACTAGATTGGATCTTGGTTTGAATTTAAAAAAGCATAAAATATTCTTGCAATAATTGTAAAAATTTGAATGTGGTCTAAGTCCTAGATTATATTAAAATATTTTTAATTTTTTAAGCTTGACAAATGCACTGATTTTTATACTTCAAATAACTAAAAATCCAAGAATCCACAGTGCTACAGAAAATAAGTGATAAAATGGGAAAAAATAGCGAAGAACTTCTTTTAGGAAAACTACCAATAAAGGTAGAATGGATGATTCAAAAAAAAAAAAGAAAAAAAGATAAAAGAAAGAAAAAAATCGAAAAGAAAGCACATGGTTGGATGACAGACCACACAGAGGGATAGTGACCAGGCTTTGCTTGTGGAGCGGGCATCCCTGCCTGGCTTTCTCCTTTATGTGCACGGACAGTATGAGTAGCATTTTGCATGTGAGTAAACATACCTGCGCAGCCCTGACTGAGGTCACTAGGCTGGCCAGAGGCAGGACAGGCAGTCTTGAATTTCCTCCGGGGGAGGCCTGCAGTTTTCCCCACCAACCCCTTTTCACATGCTCCAAAGATGTAGTCGTGGCTGCTATTTTGGATCCAAAATCACCTTGAGTGGAGGAAGTGACTTCACTGGGTCTCTGGAGGCTCTCAGAGCTTGAGTGGCTCTGCTCCACCTTGAGTCATGCACCCATAAATGCAGTTACGGGTGGATGTGGGTGTATGAGAGTGGAGATTGTTTTTGTCCGTTCTCTTTGTTTTCATTTTCCAAATATAATCTTTAATAAACTTGATTTAGTTTCTTGGGAAATTTATTTTCTACACTATTCAAAGATATTTTAAATAATATTTTCAAAACATGAAATATTTTTTTTCATTTTTGATTTAGTATCATTAATCATGTATCAGGATTTATGTAAGAGACTAAAAATGATCCATAGTGGTTAGTACTGTACTTTCTGTTTATTACAGGAAATTTCATTCTATTTATCCAAATATATGTTTATATAATATTTCCACTATGTGACTCTAGTGATCTTTAACATACACAAAATGATCTACAGTGATCTTTAAGATACATAGAAATATGAAAAATGTTTGAATATGATCTTTAGGGACTTCTAGTGAAAAGGGTATAGGAAATGGGAAAATAAATTCTGTACATGTATACAGTTCATATACACATTGCTTTTCATTTGGACAAATTGAAAATCTTTTAATAAAGCCATTTGCTTCTTTGTTAAAATGCCAATTGGTTGTTGGATTTCCCTTTGTGGCAATCATTCCAGAGTTGGCAGGCCAGCTTTGAATTTTTAGGTTAGATTTTGTTCTTCTATAATATCCATGTATATTTTATGTTTTCCAATAAAATGCACTAGTTTGATATGATTTTTACATAAGGCTTTAAAATATTTAATACTAACTCTTCTATCAAATACACTTGAGTGATAGTAATATTTGCTACTTAGGTGATTATTCTGGTCACTGTCTGTGACATGTAAATAGATGCATAAAAATATCTCAATTAGGGAAAACAATTTAGGCTTGACCCATCTGAAATTTCCAGTTTTACCTTACGGTCTGTTTTACAGATGAACAGCAATTGATTCAAGGCTCAGGGGCAGCAGGCTGGAGCTGTTAAAGAAGTCTACTTTACTGATATTTTGATAATACTTACAACTCAGAATTGGAGCCTCGTTTTCACTGGGGAAGCATTTCATGGTTATGCAGCCTTTGGCTTGGAAAGTCTCACCCAGTTGATGCAGTAGTGATTTTATCCACATTATTGGACATATGCAGTAGTGATTTTATCCACTTCACTTCGCTTCTCATTAGCAAGTGGGGTCTGTATGCTTCTCTTTCCGCTATGTGCTTCCATACCGTATTCCCCTGCCTTTGTATAAAAACATGGTTCATTTGAGGCTCCTGCTAGCTGACAGGCAGATAACTTTCTTCTAGACCTCTTTGGGGTTACCTACTAAAAACCTATCTATTCTCCCTGCTTAAGACTTTTGCAAGTGGTTCATAAGTGTCTTCGCTAATCCCACTGGGTGCTGCCTTCGTCTTGGGTAGCTTTAATGCCTGTAAGGCCAACTCATGCAGCATCATATCTTTTCATTTTATTTTTTTGAGACGGAGTCTCAGTCTGTCACCAGACTGGAGTGCAGTGACGTGATCTCGGCTCACTGCAACCTCCTCCTCCTGGGTTCAATTGATTCTCCTGCCTCAGCCATCCCAGCAGCTGGGACTGTAGGCATGTGGCACTATGCCTGGCTAATTTTTGTATTTTTAGTAGAGACGGAGTTTCACCATGTTGGCCAGGATGGTCTCGATCTCTTTTTTTTTTTTTTTTTTTTTTGAGGCGAAGTCTCGCTCTGTCGCCCAGGCCGGACTGCAGTGGCGCCATCTCGGCTCACTGCAAGCTCCGCCTCCCGGATTCAGGCCATTCTCCTGACTCAGCCTCCGGAGTAGCTGGGATTACAGGTGCCTGCCACCTCGCCCGGCTAGTTTTTTGTGTTTTTTTAGTAGAGACGGGGTTTCACTGTGTTAGCCAGGATAGTCTCGATCTCCTAACCTCGTGATCCCCCTGTCTCGGCCTCCCAAAGTGCTGGGATTACAGGCTTGAGCCACCACGCCCGGCCGGTCTCGATCTCTTGACTTTGTGATTCACCTGCCTTGGCCTCCCAAAGTGCTGGGATTACAGACATGAGCCACCATACCCGGCCTATATCTTTAGTTCCTTGGCCTTCTCAGTGCTTATACTTTTATCTCCTTTTGTTTCAGTCACTCACATCCTAGATTGCAGCTTATAGTAATCCAATTTAGATTACCTTAAGCTGACAGGAGAATTTTGGGGGCTTGCTTGAAAGATTCAGGGGTAGACTAACTTCAGCTTGGTTAGATCCAAGGATTCAGAATCGGTGTCTGGATTCTTTCTGCTTCTATCCATCTCTCATGTCAATTTGATTTTGCTTGTCTTTGCATGTTGGACTTTTTCCTTCCGCATATAGGTTCCTCCATGCTACCAGAAGAGATGATCACAAGCAGTTGCGTGATTTTTACAACTGATGTGGTCATGTGGCTCACGCCTGTAATCACAGCACTTTGGGAGGCTGAGAAGGGTGGAATGCGTGAGCTCAGGAGTTCGAGTCCATTCTGGGCAAAAATCAGAACAAAACAAACAAACAAAACCAAAAAAAAAACCCTCATGAGCCGAGAAAAAGAGATACCCCTTGTCTCCAAGTGTCCATGCAAAAAATATTAGTGGAGAGCCTGATCATCTCTTCCAGGTCATACACCTATCCTTGAACCAATCACTGTAGCCAGGTGGATGAACACACTCACCAGCCTGCATCCCATGCCAACCACTGTTAGTGAGGTTGGGGTCAGGTGATGCTCTAGGATTACCTGCTCAACCAGGACCACATGTAATGACAGAGGGAAAGTTCCCCAAAGGAAGGGCAGCTGGTCAGACACACACACGCAAACACACACACACACACACTTCTGTGACACGTGGCCTGTCAGAACTGTCTAATACCTAGGAGTTATGCACCTTTGAAATCATAATTAAAAAGCTCCACAACCTCTTATCATCCCAAACCTTTATCTCTTACTCCCAAATAGCTGTGCTTTGAGCCTTTGAGCCATTGCATTTCCCTGGTCCTCCTATTTTCTCCCTCCCAGTCTTGCCCATCCTCATTCCATCTGGAGCCAGCCTATACATTAAGGTTCATTTCTTCAATCATTCTCTTCCTAACACCTTTAACTCCCTGTTCCCTTGCCCTTCTGTCCTCGACTTTGAATTACTCCCAACTACCAATGTTTCTGTTGCTTTTCCTGCCCCACTGAATGAAGCTGGAGAAAATCACATGAAATCACAGCTAAGTGGCATCCCAAAATTCATGGTTTTTGATCTCATCTGAGTCTCCTGTCCTAACTGGTAAAGCTGCACTGTTTTCCCTGTTATATGTCTCTGTCATTTTCCAAAATGATTTTTGCAAATATTCTTTTTTCCTTTGAGGCTCTTATCCTATGTCTTCCCTCTTCACCCTCAGCAGACAATCTCATCTCCTATTTCACCCAGCAAATAGAAGCCATTATAGGAAACATCTTCAATATCACATCCTAATACAGCCTTACATGTGTCCACACCCTCCCCCCTTACCTCCTTGCCTCTCCCTGTCTCAGCTATTTTCTCTACCTGGGCACTTGCATCGTCAGAAACTTAGCCCCATCAATTGTTTTCCTCGCTTTCCAGTGTTGTCAACTTCACGTTCATAAATGACTTATTTCCATCAGCATTTAAATATGTTCAAATCTCTCTCATCTTAAAGACATCCCTCTCTCTACTCCACAGCAACTTCTCCTCCAAGCCCTACCTCCATCTTCTTCTCCTCAGTTGAGCCCCTTGGAAGTGTCCTGTATATGCTGTCTTTCTGGTCTCACCTTTTACTCATGCCATCATCCGTTCAACCTGGCTTTTGTCTTCATTCCTCCAGTATTCTCATTTTTTGTGAGCAAATCTGTGTTACTTTTAAAGTGCTTATCTTCAAAGACATGGTATCAACCCAAATGCTCATCAGTGAAAAACTGGATAAATAAAGAAAATGTGGTACATATACACCATGGAATACTATGCAGCCATAAAAAGGAGTGAGATCATGTCCTTTGCAGGGACATGGGTGGAGCTGGAAGCCATCATCCTCAGCAAACTAACACAGAAACAGAAAACTAAACACTCATGTTCTCACTTATAAATGGGAGCTGAATGATGAGAACACAAGGGACTCAGTTTGAAGGCACAAGAGGATTTTCTCTGATATCCTAAGGCTGGGGTAGGTAACCCAACTGGGGGTTTCCATGTCATCTTGTGTGTAGCTAGACCAACACTTACTTACACCAACTTCTCATAGTAGCATCTCATTTGTGGACAAAGAAACCCTGAGACTTGGAGAAATGAAGGTTACAGCCACCTAAGCTAAAATAGAAATCTACACTTTGTTACTTCAACGTTCACATGATTCACACTGAGCCATGCTGCCTCCTGTAGGCTTGTTCATCACATGTCTAGTGCTTGACCCATAGTTGGTGAGCATTTGTTGAATGTCTAACTGAATCAGCTGATGGAATGGGGTTTGAATTGGTGGATTGGATCCTCCTCTCTTTATGGACCAGAACTTTTAACCATTATCTGTATAAAGATTTGAATGGATTCTTGATGTATAATTTATGTAATTATAAAGTGGGCAGGTGACTAATAATGATAATAGCTTACAGATGTATTATAACTCTTACTACAATGTTTTCACATACATTACTCTTTTGATCTCCACAATGATTCTGATAGGGCAGGCATGGTTATTCCTATGAAATAAAGAGAGAGAGAGAGAGAGAGAGAGGAGAGAGAGAAAATGAATTAGCTGAACTGAGAGAATAGGCTCCAGGTTTCCTAACTCCCTGGTCCCATGAACTTTCCATTTCCCAAAGCTATTTTCCCTGCAATCCCTTGGTTAATCTTGTGGTTAATTCTTGACCTAGCAGAAAGTAGGGAAGAGGTAGTATAAAAAATGCCACTACTCAAGTGGTAATGACCAATAAATATAAATGGAGAGATTGCATCCACTGTTGATCTGGAAATTGAAAATAGGGACAAAGCCTGGACTCGTGCTCTCTGGCTCCAGACTCACTAAGTTTATTAGAAAATGCCGCGTAGCTGGACTATTGCTAAGTGGAAGAGGGGTTTTGTTGTTGCTATCATGCTGAAAGTCATTTACATACTCAGAACACACCTTTCCAGTTTTCCTGTAGACTGTGAATGTCTTCCCAAGGCATTTAGGAAGCTATAAGCACATGATAAAGAGGAATGCTTGTCTGGGCTCAGCAGCAGATGCCGTGGTGTACCCTAGTCTGCTGTGGGACTGAAGCACTTGTTCTCCAGCTGCCCAGAGCAAATGGCTTCTGACAAACCACACCTGGGTCCCTTCCAAGGTCTTGCCCTTGGATGAAGGGCGCTATCTCATCCTGGGTCGCAGACCTTTCCAAGGGCAACTCTCATCCAGTGGCTGGCCAGTGAAGGGGTACACAGACATGGCCCTTTTCCCTCCATGTAGGACCACGCTGAAGGGTCATCTCAGCTTCTGAACCCCTCCTTTCTCATAAGATTGGTGCAGGCCTCTGTTGCAACTGCATGTCAGGGCAGCCACTCCCTCTACCCATCCTGCCTCTTTTACTTTCTTGTAGGTTTAGCTCCTGAGTGTGCAATTCGACTACACTTCTGCATCCAAATTTCCATCTCAGAGTCTTCCAGAAAACCTACAACAGATTCATTCCTTCTCCCTGCAACTGGTGATGAAGATACTCAGCCATTTTTGTGACTTCCATCGTATGGTTTTATCAATCTGTCAGTCATAGGTATTTTTTGATCACTTGGTGCTAGAGGAGTCACAAAAACCAAACACACAAAACAAACCCCAAAATATCTGTGTTCAGTTTTCAGGTTCTTTTTAGAATTATCCAGTAGAAATGTATAACTGAGTTCAAGTATAATGTTGAGTACCAGAAAAATATTCAATTTTTACTTTCCTGTTAATTGCAACAGGGTACGGTACCAGAATAGGTGCTAATCCTAGTAGCTTAAGCAATAAGAGATTTATTTATTTTTATTTTTATTTTTTTTTGAGACGGAGTTTCGCTCTTGTTGCCCAGGCTGGAGTCAATGGCATGATCTTGGTTCACTGCAGCCTCTACCTCCCGGGTTCAAATGATTCTCTTGCCTCAGCCTCCCAAGTAACTATGATTACTGGCATGCACCACTATGCCTGGATAATTTTGTGCTTTTAGTAGAGACAGGGTTTCACCATGTTAGTCAGGCTGGTCTCAATTTGCTGACCTCAGATGATCCACCTGCCTCAGCCTCCCAAAGTGCTGGGATTACAGGCATGAGTCAC
>NW_022142620.1:0-31119 GCF_007565055.1 Rhinopithecus roxellana
GATGAAAAAATCCTATACAATTGTAAGAAATTATGGCACATGACTTTATACCATTGTATTCATCTGCCATAAATCGTTTTTTTCTATACATTTCAATACAATAAAAATAATGAACAGAGCAACCATGCCTTAATCATCTCTGTGTCAGCTTATCTAGCACAGAGTAGGTACTCAGTATGATGATGTGAAATGCTGCGGGGTGATAAGCTTCCCATCTATAGTATGAGCCTGGTACAGCGGAGTTGAACTTCAGAATGGCTGGGACTAGATGCCAATCCTGAAAGCCTAAGATTATTTATTAGATTAATCAGATATATAAGAGATTCAGATATAAGAGGTCAAATCAGTTTCCCAGGGACATAATACATGGCTAAGAGAGACAGAACATTACAGGACAGCAGGGGCTGGCAAACGTTTTCTGTGAAGGGCCGGGTAATAAACATTTTAGGCAATGTACGTCATATGGTCTCTGTGGCAACTACACAACTTTGTCATTTTTATTGTGAAAGCAGCCACAGACAGTATGTAAGCGAATGGGAGTGACCATATTCCAATATATTATATTTTAAAAAACAAACAGATGGTGGGCTTCATTTGGCCCATAGGTCCTGGCTGGTCAACTGAGACAGAGGCTTGTCCTTTTGCCAAGGAGGATTTATAATACAAAAAGCTGAAAGTAAAACCAGGTGGTGGCATGAAATGGAAAAGCTGAAATCAATGAGTAAAAGTAAAGCTCTCCAGTAAGTTTCAAAAACCAAAAGTCAACAAGTATGTAATTGGAGAGAGAAGAGGCATAAAATGTCTGTTGAAATGGATCAGGGCAAATTTTATTCTATAAGTTTAAAAGGAAGAAAATACTGTGGGGGTGTTTTAGTTTTGGAGGGTTTTAGATGCCTATGGGACAAACAGTGCCATGTAGCTGGTTAGACTATCGAAGGTGCTCTAAGTCCCATTCATGAAAGCAGAGCATCCAGGACAAACAAGGTGAGCATCCCAGGGGGACAGGACTGTGTCTGAGTCACCACAGGACCCCTTGCTCCTAGCACAGGCCCTGACATGCAGCAGGTACCCCCTGGGAACTCATACTTCCCCATGCTCTGCTCTGGCCAGAACAGTTTCATATCTGAGGGTCTCTGTTCCCTGAAAAAAACCGGGGTTTGTTTGCCTGGTGGGTAACAAATGACTCCACAAGAACATGAGTTTTGATCAAAAGGAGTTTGTTTCACTTGTCACAAGCAAGGAGAGCGCTGGGAATATTCTCCAAAGTGGTGTCTCTGAAGGAAAGTGACAGGAGGGTTTCACGGGGTGGTGGAGAGGGGAGAGAGTGCATCGGTGCATGTAGGGAGGGGTCCCAGTGGCGCAGCCTCAGTGAGTCATGCTGCCAGCACATAGGTCACATGTTATGGTCATGAAGCTGTAGCTCCTCCCGGGGGTAGTGACTTCAGGATGGTAATGAGGAAAGTTCACTTGGGTTCATCTAGAAGTTGCCAGGGTCTTTCAGGAGCTGGTTCCAGCTGACTAGGTCACCACATTGCACACGGGGCTTGGGAAGAAACAGGCAGCGAAGCAGGAAGCTGTAAAACAAGCGGATTGCTCAAGTTGGTTAAATGTCTACATTCCCAGGAGACCCTCCCTGTCTGCTTACATCTCCTCTTTGCTATGTCTGTGCTGGATTCAAAGGGGAAGAGGTGTTTGAGCTGAAGGAGGTGTCCATGTGAGGAGAGAGGAGGGATGGGGGGAAGAGTGCTCCCACAGAGGGCTACAGCAGAGTCCATCCAAGATTCTCAGCCCAGGCTCGCTTCTGCACTCTTTCCCTTTGAATTAAAATACAGGTTTCTAAAAAATAGCGGCAGAGGGTCATCACACTTTCTAAGAAGTCTCGGCCGGGCGCGGTGGCTCACGCCTGTAATCCCAGCACTTTGGGAGGCCGAGGCGGGCAGATCACGAGGTCAGGAGATCAAGATCATCCTGGCTAACACAATGAAACCCCATCTCTACTAAAAATACAAAAAAAAAAAAAAAATTAATGGGGCGTGGTGGTGGACACCTGTAGTCCCAGCTACTGGCGAGGCTGAGGCAGGAGAATGGCGTGAACCCAGGAGGGGGAGCTTGCAGTGAGCCGAGATCGCGCCACTCCACTCCAGCCTGGGCGATAGAGCGAGACTCCGTCTCAAAAAAAAAAAAAGTCTTCATTTCAGCTTTGTTGTTTGTAAAAATATGCTCCCTTACCTGGGTGACAAGAAACAAATGTGCTGACATGTTTAAGGAAGGATTTGGAGTATTTTAAATCAGGCTATGAAGGGACATGAGTTTAAGGAACTGGTAGGTCCACAGTAGGAGTGCTCATAGCCACCAATAATCCCCTTATGAAGGAACTAATTATGTTTGGAGAGGACGTGTGTGCCTGATCAAATAATTAAAACTAAATTGCTCTCCTTGGAATGCAAATTAACGAGTGTTAAAGCAACTCGGTTGGTCACATAGATAATAAATAGATGTGTTTTCTCATGTCTGTTAGGTGGCACTGATTGATTTCCAATTCTGGCTACAACAGGGCCTGAGTGGCTTTTGAAACAAAGATGAGGGGACTGCAGGCCCAGTGGGGACAGCTGTTGAAAGCTTTAAGCTGTTACACCCCACCCCCACTGCCTGCTTTTTGCAACTGAGAATAGGAAACCTTGAGGAACCAGACTTGACCTACTGCTGCCCCTAAACCCCAGCCCTGCAGGAGTATGAGGGAACGGTGGCACTGTCGACTCCGCTCCTCCAAACAATACCTTCCCTACCACCCAGTGCTGTCAGGTCAAAGAAAATAAGGCACTGGCTGAGCACCAGGAGCCAGATGGACCTTTTGGTGGGGGTATGGAGGTGTGGGGGGAAGCAGGGGTATGAGGCCTTGGGGGGCTGACTGGAGTACTGTTACATGAGTTTTTAAAAAGTTTTTGCTCAGCAATTAATTCATAAAAAGTCTTATCAAACAATAAACAAAAAAAAAAAACCCAAACTCAGGTTACAAATGTTTTATCATTTTGTCAAAGAATCTATATTAATTAAGCACCTATTACGCAGAGCTTGCTCTTGAGTGGGCCTTTGTAGGTGGGCTGGGAGAAGAAAATTGGATTTCTGCCTTGAAGGAAGTTACATTCTTGTTGGGGGGACAGATTTTAGGTAAACAAAGAGCATGTTCCCAATTCCTTTTGCCTTGCTGGCATCAGGCCCCTTCCTACACCTCTCATCTGGAGGAAAGTGATTACCTAGAGCAGGTGTGACAACTGACACAAGAAGGAGAGAGAAGCCCCACCAGGGCACAGCTGCAGGATCTCATTTAGCCCTCCAGAGGCTGTGTGAGGGAGCCTCTTATCTCCTTGCAGCCCAGGGACCTGAACCTTCAAGAGATGCTATCTGGTTCCAAGCGGGGGGATACAAGAGGTGGATGAGGTAAGACACAAAGGAACACCTAACAGTGCGTAGAACCAATAAGCACTCAGCGAACGCTCCCTCTGATTCCTAGGTAACTTGCCCAAGGCCGCAGTCATCATTGAGGACAGAACCAAGATTGATTTACCCCCGGTTAGCCCAATTAAAAAAACCCCACCTTTCCTTACTGGCTGCAGGTACCTCTTGGGATTCAGTTGCCTTCATCTTCCTCCTCGTCTTGCCTCCTGTTTGCGGTCACACCTCCAGCCTCTTTCAAGTCCACCCAGAGAGCCTTTTCTTTCCGTGTGTTGGAACGCAATGTTGACAACTTCCTGGCCTTCCAGTATAAGCAGAGGAGGGAGATGAGCAGAAGCAGGAGCAGGACGAAAGGGCAGATGAACAGGAAATAGACTAAAGGGGCCGAGGAGCAGATCCTGGAAGGAAGCGTGGGCTCTGCAACGAAGGGAGAAACAGAGAGTAATTCATCTCCAACTTATTTGTACTAATCAATTACAAACACTCCTGGGATTTATTGTTACAGGCAAGTATATGTAAAAATAATGGGGCCAAATAGCAGTGTGCCCCTGAAATCATGAGGAGCACAAGACTGAGCACCGGGGGAAGAGAGCTCCTGGAACGGGCTCTTCTAATGCAACACCCCCTTGCCCTGCAATTTCCAACCACCAGAGGTTCCAATGACCTACTTAAAACTAACAGCCAAAATGAAAAACAAAACAAAAAAGAAAACCTCTCCTTTAATCTTCTTTCCTCAGAAAAGATATCTATAATTCAACCCTCGTTCTCAACAGTGTTGCCAGTCCTGAATTTTTAACTGAGTTATTCCCACTGCTGCTTCTCCAACACACAGGCACACTCTTTCTCACACACACATACACACATACACACACTCTGCCCTGCACTCTGCACTGCCCTTATAAAACAATCGCACCCACAGTGAGGAGCCCCTTACCCCGCTGACCCAAGCCTGGCCCTCCCCGTGGGTCTCCCCCTTCCCTGGTCCCCTCCCTTCCACTCCTTTCCTCTGTTGCTCTGGCTGTGGCCACCACCTGACATGCTCCATGCATCTGAGCCTCTAGGTCCTTCTGGGCTAGCTCCGTCACACTTCCCACTCTCCCAGCTCTTCCTACCTTGCTGCAGGCACAGTTCTTCTCTTCCATCCCATTCTCGCTCAGTCCTTTGTTTAGGCTTCTTTAGTTCCCTTTTACTCGTCTCCTTTGTTCATTATAGTTACTTGAGTATGTCTGATAGTGCCATTTGTTTCTACATCCCCTACAGTGCCTAGCACATGTGCTCAGTAACTTTTGCTGATCTGAATTAAATTGGATTGACTGCAACCACATGGGCAAAAGATACTATATAAAGGCATGCTGAAGCATATGATCATCCCACAGCTGCAGTCCGCCGGGAAGCACTAGCAACAGACACGCACAGAGCACACACAAGCAGCCCCTGAGTGGCTCCTGGCCACACAGCCAGGGAAGCAAAGGCCCAGAGGACTGCAAACACCACAGGTTTCAGGCAACAGTCTATTGAAGCAGAAAGACACATGCTTAAAGAGACCAATTACTAAATGTAGTCTTCCAATTACATTTATTTATGACATGATATCTGAAATCAGGGCTGTTCTGAAATATTCAATGCTAACAGTAGCTGTGCTTTTACTGGAAAATTGTAATGACATAAGCAATTTCTTCTTCAAAGGTTAAGCTACAGGATTCATGGGATTATAGATGCTTAGAGATGAAAAGAGGTTTAGAGGTCATCTTGACCAAACTTCTGCTTCAAGAATTCCATTTTTGGCATTGCCGATGAATCTTACATGTTGAAGAACATCTCTTTGATGGAAGTCAAG
Organism: Rhinopithecus roxellana; assembly: GCF_007565055.1. Taxonomy (NCBI): domain Eukaryota; kingdom Metazoa; phylum Chordata; class Mammalia; order Primates; family Cercopithecidae; genus Rhinopithecus; species Rhinopithecus roxellana. The sequence continues at coordinate 5,291 of NW_022142620.1, forward strand.
AATGAATCTAGACATTCGCTCACCTCCTGCACTGTGAGCTCCTTGAGGGTAGGGCCTGTGTCTTGTGTGTCTTTTTCCTCAACTCTTTGTTCACAGGGTCTCAATGGAGCCTGATGAATGAATCAATTGCACAAGCACATTCCACACATGGGAACCCAGGGATGGCTGCCATCATGCTACACAAAGTACAGATCATCGCTGAACATTCGGCTGGCAGCTCTGAATGAGGCTGGCAAAGAGCTGCAGAGGTTCGTGGCCTGGATTTTCTCTGATCTCATTTGTATCCTTCATCCTAAATTTGGTTTTGTGTTTTGAATTGGTGAGCAATGATAAAGTTAGGTTTTGAATTCTTTACCATCCCTCTGCTCCACATCCTATCTGACCCCTCTTCCAATGACCCTGCTTGACTACAGTTATTCTTCCCCGGTCTTATCTGAGTACATCTGAAGGCCCACGGCGAGAAGGAAGCATAGACTGCAATGATGCAAGTGAATGGAGCCACGGAGTCCAGGTATTATAACCACTGGCTGTGGGCATTTGTGCAGAGTAATGAATGAGCACCTACTCTGTTTCAAAGAGAGCTGAGTTCAAATCCTCAGTCTTCAATGTGCTGTTATTGACATTGGACAAGTTACTTATCCTCTCTTAATCATTAGTTTCCTCATCAACCAAATAGGGATAACAATTTCTACAGCTGTGATGAGATCATGTATAATAAAGCATCTAATATCTAATGAAGTGCCTAAAGCATTTGTGGAGTCAGCAAGCGATAAATATTATCTAGAATGCTACTGAGAAAGCTAAGAAAATCACAGGAAACCTTCTCCCAAGAGAACAGAGAGAGAACAGGGCTGGAGCCTACAGATCCCTCACATAGGGACCCCAGGCTTGGCCATCTTCCTCCACAGGCTTTCTCTCCCTTAGATCTCTGGTCCCCCTGTCCTCAAACCTGGGTGCCATTCAGCAAAGACTGAAGTGGATCCAGGGGCTCTGGCTTCCTTTTCTACTCATGGGAGGCAGAGAATTGTGAGGTGAAAGTCCACAGCACCAGGTATTACAGTTGCTAGAATGGTGAGGTAATGATGGCGAGATGGGGCCACTACACAGGAGGTGGAAATAAATCTACTACTCTGCTTTTCAGCATGAAGGAACAGCCAGAGGGCTTGGCTATCCTGGTGGGGATGAGGCTGCTCAGCTTAGCGCAATCTACCATCAAAGGATGGCAAGGTGTGCCCCTTACCATGCTGAAGTGGCCAACAGCTAGCAACTGTTACCGCCTGTGCTGCTAAATCACCTCTCCTGGGAGGGCAGTGTTTGCTCTGGATCCCACAGTCACCATTTCCCACCATCTGCCTCTCACCCATATCTGGATTAGAATTAGTGACATTCAAACCATTAAGGTTTGGCATTTTGAATCAATCTGAGTAAGTGGCCAATGCTCAAAGTACAAGGCCTTCAAAACAAAGCCAAAAATGTAATGAGAGCACTTCATCATGAGGCTTAGTTTAGAATGTGCTTCCACCCACAACCAAGCACAGCAAAAGGAGCACTCCTTTTTGATATTTCCTCAGAGACACTGACTTCAGAAGAAAAGAGGTGTGAGATAAAGAGGGGGCTGCCAACTCTTACCGACTACCCAACCCCAAACATGCAGCCATGTGGGAGTTGGCTCTTGCCAAGAAATAAAAGTAGGGTAAGGTAACCTGATAACAAGTGCATCCCAGAATAAGTGAATCACTGACAGCATCCTCTTTCAACCCAACTGAAGATTTGCCTGCTCATTCTTTCATTAAGCATTTGTTGAATGCCATGTGCCAGGCCTTGCTGGAGGCACTGGGAAGCACAGGTAAGTAGCCTGGCATCTCCAAAAACTTCCATGTGATAGAGACAGACAGCTCCTTCAAGAATCTACTTCCTTCCCTTCCCTTCTCTCCTTTCCCTTTTTCTCTCTCTCTTTCTTTCTTTCTCTTTCTTTCTTTCTTTCTTTCTTTCTTTCTTTCTTTCTTTCTCTTTCTTTCCTTTCTTTTCTTTCTTTCTTTCTCTTTCTCTTTCTTTCTCTCTCTCTCTTTCTTTCTTTCTCTCTCTCTCTCGTTGTTGTTGTTTTTTTTTTTTTTTGACAGTGTCTTGCTCTGTCATCCAGACTGGAGTGAAGTGGCATGATCGTGGCTTACTGCAGCCTTGACCTCCAAACTCAAGCAATCCTCCCATCTCAGCCTTTTGAGTAGCAAGGACTACAGGCGTGCATCAACCATGTGTCTAATTTTTAAATTTTTTGTAGAGACACTGTTATCACATCTGGCCCAAGGCTCTACTTTCTAAATAGACTCTTACCCTAATAAAAGCTCAGAAATAGTAACAAGTACCACACCACTACAAATAATTCAGTTCCCAGGAAGCCTTACAGCCTGGCCTATCAATTAATCACAGACAGTTCTCTAGAATAAGACATTTATGTCTAGGGCCTAAAGGTAAGGTAAAAAGACTGAGGCAGCTGTTGTCCCTGCCATGGCTTAGTCATTGGTAAGAAAATAAGATAGAGAAGAAAAGGCAAGGTCCATTCTCCGAAAAAATGTCTCTTAACTTTCCTGCCTTTACTTGAGCCACATGCTCTACAATCCTATTGCGTGGCCCCTAAACCCAGCCCAAGCTGGGATAGCCAGATAGAGAGCATGGAAAATCATCTGGTAAGTGACCATAAGTAGCATATTATATTTGAACTGGATCTTGATAACACATAGACCTGGTACTCACCAGGAGTGCAATTACACAGTGATTCAGTAAACATTTGAGCATCCCCTATGTGCCAGGCACTGCTAGTGCTACAAATGAGACATCATCTTTGCCTATAGTATAGTCTAGCAGTGTGACAGATGTTAAACAGGTAACTGCAGGTGTGAGGGCTAAAAGAATAAGGGAAGTCTCTGAGGCAGTGGCAGTTAAGTTGCTGGGTGAGAGTGTTGACCAGGGAAAGATGGCATGGAGGAGCATTCCAGAAAGGAGATGGCGCATGCATGGTGAGATGTTGGACTGTCAGTCATATCTACTCTTCTATTAATCCTTCCTTTCCTTCCTTTCCTTCCTTCCTTTCTATCTCTCTTTCTCTCTCTTTCTGCTGGCTTTCTCCCCTCTAAAACATAAATGTGCTCAAATCTGTACCATCTTCAAACCAAAACAGAAAAAAAGCAAAACTAAAACACTTTCACTTTTTCTGGATAACTTTTGCCATTTTATTTTCTTCTCTCTTCCCCTTGACATCAAAGCTCTTGAAAGCACAATCTGCATTAACAGGCCCACTCTCCCCTCCTCAACTTGCTGCAGTCTGCCTTTCCTGATTACTTTTCTGTAATTGTCCCACAATGTCAAATCCAATGGATACTTTCCCACTGTTATCTTAATCAACCTCTTTGCAAGAGCTGAGTTGGTCAACTCTCCTCACCCTCTTGATACCCTCTCTGCCTTTAGTGTCTGTGGTACCACCAAATCCTGATTCTCTTCCCAGCAACCCATCACTCCTATCAGTCTCCTTCACAGGCTCTCCACTCCCTGAGAAACGGTAGTTTATCCCAGAGCTCCACCCTTGGGCATCATTATTGGCTACCAATGGATGACTTCTAATCTACAACTCTGGTGCAGATCCCATTTGGAAGTCTTAATGTCTATTAGACAGATCTTTATCAATAACTCACAGGTACTCTGAACTCAATTCCAGCCCAGCTTATTCAAAACTGAATTAATCTTCCCCTCCAAACCCCTGTCATATATTACCTTGCTTGGTAAATGACCCCACTATCCATCTAAGCTAGAATCCAAATGTTGATCCTTAATTCTCTCTTTCTGCTCATTTGCCCTCTATATACAATGAATCAGCCTCTAAATCCTGAAGATGACATCTCCTAATACCTAATGCCTGTTTTTTCTTAGTCATCATGGGTACTGCCTTAGCTCAGGCTTTCACCTTTTCCCAACTTGGTTTCCAACATTTCATATACTTCTCCCCGCACTGTTGGCCTCCCCTCCAATTCTTTCTTTCTTTCTTTCTTTCTCTAGCTTTCTTTCTTTCTTTCTTTTCTTTCTTTCTTTCTTTCTTTCTTTCTTTCTTTCTTTCTTTCTCTTTCTCTCTTTCTTTCTCTTTCTTTCTTTCTTTTCTTTCTTTCTTTCCTTTCTTTCTTTCTTTCTTTCTTTCTTTCTTTCTTTCTTTCCCTCTTTCTTTCTTTCCTTCTTTCTTTCTTTCTTTCCTTCCTTCCTTCCTTCCTTCCTTCCTTCCTTCCTTCCTTCCTTCCTTTTCTTTTATTTTCTTTCTTTTCTTTCTTTCTTTCTTCTTTAAGATAGAGTTTCACTCTTGTTGCCCAGGCTGGAGTGCAATGGCATGATCTCGGCTCACCGCAACCTTCCCCTCCTGGGTTCAAGCGATCCTTCTGCCTCAGCCTCCCAAGTAGCTGGGATTACAGGCATGCACCACCACGCCCGGCTAATTTTTTGTATTTTTAGTACAAACGGGGTTTCTCCATGTTGGTTAGGCTGGTCTCAAACTCCCAATGTCAGGTGATCCGCCCGCCTCGGCCTCCCAAAGTGCTGGGATTACATGCGTGAGCCACCATGCCCAGCCTCCAATTCATTTTAATGTGGGAACTTTCTAAAAGGAAAATCTGATCATGTCACTCCCCTGCTTAAACTTTTTCAATGACACTCCATCACTGTCATGATAAAGTTCTTCCTTCTTAGCTTCATACTCTAGACACATTTGGGATCTATCTGTACCTTCTGCACCTCACTGGTCTCATCTCTTGCCATTGTACCATAGAGACTGCAGTTCCTGCCATTCTCAGTGACCAGGAGTTCCCCGAATATAACATGAACTTTTACATCTTATTATCATCTTGCATACTCTTTCATTTTCCTAAAATAAGTTTCTTCCTTTTCATGAGCCCCAGACTCTGGGGAACCTTCCCAGATTGCCTCCCTACCTAGCTCTTCACCCCAGCCCTGCCTCTGTTGTTCCCATAGTCTATGGGAAATACCTCTTTGAAGACACCTATTATGTTGGACTTGATTTCTCCCACTGGACTCTAAGCTCTGTGGGAATAGACTCTGTATATACACTTTTGTGCCCTCAGAACCTCATACAGTTATTTATTAAACAAGTACCATTATTTTGTCACATAGATGTACACATGTAGGTGTGTGTATACCTGTGTGTATATGTATGTGCCGCATGTTTGGAGGCATAAGGGGAGAAGGAGATTACATTTGCTGAGTACTGACCATGTGCCAGGCACTGTACTGGATACTTTATATATATTTATATTATGATCTTCATTTTATAGAAAGCTGAGACTCACAACGAGTAACCAGAGTATGATTTCATAGCTGCTATTGGTAGTAGAGCTGTTATTTGAGCTTAGGCTGGTCTGATTCCAGCCCCTGGGACTTTTTATCACCCACACTGCCTCCCTGACTACCAGAAAGGAACAGCCAGGTAGAGGAGCCCAGATGCTACATTACAGGGATTTCCTTGGAAATCCTCAACATTCATTACCCTCAAAACCCTCAGTTTGTCATGACAAAGGCTTTCTGAAGAATACAAAGGCCACTCAATTTTTAATGTTTTCTTTCCAGGTTTATCTTTTAAAGACCATATACCTGTTTTACAAGGATCTCACAAAGATTAACAATATGTATGCTGTGAAGGATCCATCTGCCTCAGAGAAGACATGCTTTTCATCAGATTGTATACTTTTTACAGTTCTTATCTATTTATTCTACTGCAAAACCTGCCGATTCTACAGACTCTATGAATTCCACTGGGAAAACATGTACGGAATGTGCTCACGAGTATGAGACTTCCTGTAATTGTTGGAAAGAAAAAAAAAGGCTGATAGAAAAAACATTTCTGCCTGGCACTCAGGAGAAAACTTCGCTGAAGAATGAACACGGAAAAACAATGATGGACCCCCTCAAGGAACAAATTGGATAGCCTCACCTTCCCCTCTGGAAGCCCTGCTGGGCTGGGATGCACCTATCCCTGCATCTTAGATGTTCCCATATGTTCTCAACAGCATTCTGTCCTTCCCAAGGAGTGTCACTAAAGCTAACTGGTGTCTCAGGATTGTTACCTTTATTGATGATTTTCCCTTTATGCTTCCTGGTGTCTGGCACCAAGACCACACCCCTACTTCTCCAATGGCCCTTTCCCTCAGTAAGCTTAGCTTATTGCTCACCTCCCACCTTCTCCTTGAACCCCAGCAGAAAGACATGGACCTGTCAGATGCTCCTGATACTTAAGCGTCTGTGCCAAAACCTCATGTGGACCTTGTTTGTTCAAATGAGTTACTATTGAGAGAGATAGCAAAGTCATCTTCTTTAGGGAACCTGAAAATTGTCTTCAGTCTGAAGAAGGAGCAAAAGATAGGTGAGAGGGAGAGCATAAGAGGAGAGCCATGTATCCTCCTGACCATGAGCTCACGGTAGATAAACCCCCGGTTACCTGAAGGCAGCACCGTGAGCACCATCCGCTGTGACTCATCAGATGCTTGATTAATCCACTTGCTTGGGTGTCCATGGAGCTGCCATTCTGCCACCCTACACCAGTACATTCCTGCATCCTCCATCTCCACCTGATGAAGCTTCAGGACAAAGTCTGTAGGGGATGAACGGTAACAGTGCAGGTGCCTCCTAAGCCCCTCTTCCCCATACTCCAGCAAGCCATCATGTTGCAAGTGCACCAGCATTTTACTTCCAGAGTTTTCTCTGTTCCAGTACCACATCACAGAGTACAGAGCGGCTGGGCTGCCTACACTCTCCAGGCTGCAGTGGATGGCCACCTCTCTGTTCTTGGTCACATTTTTGGTCCAGTACACTTTGGAGACACGTACCTTACTTCCTAGACAATAAAATGGCAGTAAATTAGAGAATGCAGATGTTCAGATTGGATACCACCTCTGAAAAATCTAGTTCTCACTGGGAAACTCTTACATTCTTTAGACATCAGTGCATTTATTTTATTTTTATTTTTTGAGACAGAGTCTTGCTCTGTCACCCAGGCTGGGGTGCAGAGGCACGATCTCGGCTCACTGCAACCACTGCCTCCTGGTTTCAAGCAATTCTTCTGCCTCAGCCTCCCAAGTAGCTGGGATTACAGGTGTGTGCCACCATGCCCAGCTGATTTTTGTATTTTTAGTAGAGATGGGGTTTCACCATGTTGGCCAGGTTGCTCTTGAACTCCTGGCTTCAAGTGATCTGCCCACCTCAGCCTCCCAAAGTGTTGGGATTATAGGTGTGAGCCACGGCGCCCGGCCACATTCATTTTAATCCTTGTCCTTGGTCCCTGTTTTTCTCTCACATTTGCCAGAACATTCACTGCTAGGAATGAAACCAGTCTCTTTCCTTCTTTAGCCCAACTGCTTGCCTGCTGGACCCTGCCATTGAAAACCACACAGCTTCTGCAGGGCCCTCTGCCTGCTGCTTTTATTTATCCTTGATTCACTCCTCCTCTACTTCCCAAAGTGGTCATTTACAACTTTCAGCACCTCCCTCAAGCCATGATTCCACCAGGACCCCTCATTCTTAGCAAATTACTCTCCTCCCATCCACCCAGATATTACCTGGGTGTAGACGCAGAAAGAGAGGAGGCCATCCGAGAGACTGAACATTTGATGCAAGTGTTAGAAAGCCATCCAAGGGAACTATTTAGATGACTGGATTAGACTAAGTTTTAAACAGATTTTGACATTTACCTTTTTCCCCCTTGCTAGCCAGCAGGTGAGGATTTAGAATGAAGGCTAAAGTAGTTACAAACAAAATAAAGAAATTATAGCATGCATTACTATAATTATACTACAAACACATTTATTTATTTATTTATTTATTTATTTATTTATTTATCTAATTTATTTTATTTTTATTTTTTTGAGATGGAGTCTCACTCTGCCGCCCAGACTGGAGTGCAACGGCACAATCTCAGCTCACTGCAACCTCTGCCTCCCGGGTTCAAGTGATTCTCCTGCCTTAGCCTCCCAAGTAGTTGGGATTACAGGCAGGGGGCTAATTTTTGTATTTTTAGTAGAGACGGGGTTTCACCATGTTGGCCAGGCTGGTCTCGAACTCCTGACCTCAGGTGATCCACCCGCCTTGGCCTCCCAAAGTGCTGGGATTATAGGCATGAGCCACTATGCCCGGCCCTAACACATTTATTAATCTGTCTTTAAGAGAATAATTCTGTCTGATCTTGGACTCTTTCTTAGTTACCATGTTTACTCTCTCCTTCATGGAGAAGCACGTGGAATATTAGCTTATGTGATACTGTTACTGTTTCCTTGCCTCAAATTACTTCCTATTTTATTGTGATCTGGCTTCCAATCCCATCACTATACTTGGCCAGGGCCTAATTTCCCAGTTCAAGGGACCCTCTAGTCCTTTTCTCTATGTGGTTTTTGTTACTGGAGTCCATTTTCTCCTTGAAATTGACTTCTTTTTTTCCAACCTCAGAGAAAATATCCTTCTTACAACTCTGACCAGTCATTCTCAGCATCTTTCTGGGGCCTCTTCGTTAACTTGTTCCCTAAATGACGTGCACAACTAGAAGTCCACAGCCACGCCAAGCCCCCAGGTATGTTCTGCTTGACACTTGCAGTATTTTAAAAGAACTGGGCCAGGCGCAGTGGCTCATGCCTGTAATCCCAGAACTTTGGGAGGCCAAGGCAGGTAGATCACGAGATCAGGAGTTTGAGACCAGCCTGGCCAATATGGTGAAACCCCGTCTCTACTAAAATTACAAAAATTAGCTGGGCATGGTGGCGCATGCCACCAGTAGTCCCAGCTACTCTGGAGGCTGAGGCGGGAGAATTGCTTGAACCCGGGAGACGGAGGTTGCAGTAAGCCAAGATCACACCACTGAATCCAGCCCGAGTGACAGAGCCAGACTGTCTTAGAAACAAAAAAAGAATGAATTAGTTGTGGACATTCTTAAACTGGGAGATGTTACCAAAAAAGATTTTAGGCATCTGTAGATATGCAAAAAGATCTGACAACACGGAGTCCACATTTGTACATGGGAAGCACTTGAGCTAAGCAGTGGCTGCCTCCTGACGAGGGGCATGCACATGTGGTCAAGGGTTTGGCATGGATGACTGGGAGACAGAATGCCAATCACACAGATGGGAAATGCAGAAGTACAAATGAGCATGGTGAGATGGCAGAGATGCTAAGTGCAATTCAGGGCATGCTGAGTATGGGGGCATCCAAGTAGAAATGTACAGCAGGCAGTTGGGGATGAAGGCTTGGAGCTCAGGAGATCAGGACTAAGCACAAAATCTCAGGGTTATCATCTAGAACGTGGTAGTTGAAACCAGGGCAGTATTTAAGAAATTCTGAGGAAAGCAAAGAATAAGAAGCAAAACAGGCCCAGGATCTGTCCCTGAGGAACACACACATTTAGCAGGGAGAAGAAGGGACTTGAAGAACATAGAGAAGGGAAGCCAGAGGGCAGGAAGAGATCCCATACCAAGCTGCTGTTTTGCCCTTGTTGTCCCACCAGACTGGGAGCTCCTTAAGGGCCAGGGCTGTGCCTTCTTTATCTTTGTATTCCATTGCCTAATACATAGTAATGCTCAGTTATCATCCTTTTTTTTTTTTTTCTTTTTTTCTTTTAACATTACCTTGAAAATAGTATTTTAAGCACCAAATGAGATCAACTTCTCTGCATTGTGCTGTTGGATCTTGGCCAGTTCCCGAACCTTGGCTGTGACGTTCATTTAATTTTAATCAACACTGGAGGTGACCTAACCTATGCTGAGAGACCTAATCAACCCTGCCCGCATTTAGACAGCGGCACTCTTAGACCAGTGCGGAACTTCCATTGCATTTTAAAGATCTCCTGAGGAAGAGGAGACTCCTTCAGTAAGCCGTTCCAACAGTTAACTACTCTTATTTGCCTTATGTTTAGGCAGCTAAATGTTGAGAAGCAATTTCTCCACACATCCCCATAGAGTTGTACAGTTTCTGTTCACAGTGGGAGAAATATGCTTCGTATTACTCTTTCTCTGCCAAATTACAGTACAGCCCCACTGGAATGACACAGCTTGTTATTATAGAGATCTGGAGATACGATACCCTGGGTAGCTGCATAGACCAGGCTGCCAGGCTGAGAAGTGAACCAATCAAAGGGATCTTGCTTCTACCTCAGCTCCCCAAAACCTCAGATTGAATCACCTTAAGTGACCTCCCCTCCTTTGGTGGACTACCCGGTCCTGCAGTCATTTGTAGGTGGACACTGTTCCTATGACTTTAGGTCATATTTTTACTCCCACATAATCACTCCATAGAAGAGCTGCCCAAGAGAAAACAGCCATCAGACAGACAGACATTGTGAGGATACACCCGCAAGGTTTACCTGTGGGCTTGAGTTTCAATTCTGTTAGTCCTGACTTCTTTTCTCCAAGCTTGTGCCAAGTGCCATTTGTAGACAGGAGCCATTCCTCCACAACACAGTGGTATCTGCCCTGATCGCTGTCTTCCACATTCAGAATGTGCAGCTGAAATAAGTCTTGGGAAACCTTCTCAGTATGAAATTTTTGTTTTCTCCATGGGGTGTGAAACTCATCCCCAGTTTTTATAACATTGGTTTGGTCCACCTCCAGGATCTTTAGCCAGGAGGCATTAGTGGAAATAGGAGAAAAATACCAACTAATGGCTAACTGAAGGTTTCCACTGGACCGGGACAAGATGCTACATTCTATATCAGTGTTGGAGTTGATGGAGAGCTCTTGGACTTGACTCCTTGAATTCACTTTTAGCTTGCTATCTAAATTTAAAAAATGGAAACAGTTACTTTGCTACAAACAGAAAGTTAAGGTAGTCGAGACATTAGAGGTCAAGTATGATACTGCATCCTCCCGCCATCATATGGGTGAACTCCCTCTACAGTAGCCCCGCTCACTGCTCATCCAGCTTGAACAACATCACTAGCTGACAAGGCAGCCCATTTCATCTTTGGACAGCTCTGCCACTCCAGAATGCTTTCTGATATCAAGTTAAATTTTATCTCTTCATGACTTCCATCCACTAGTCCTAGTGCCACCTGTGCTTGGTAGGGGTGGTGTGGTAGAGGGAATGTCACACAGACAACCCAGTATCTCTCTTCCACATGATACTGTTTCAGTATTTAAGCACAAGCATCTCTTTTGTCATATTTCATGTATCAGATTGGGAGAAAGTGGCCCTGTTAATGCTGTGTTTGTGTGTTTACTATGCAGAGTATTTCTGGATTCACAATTTTCAAACTCTAGTTGTATCTGCCTTCAAACAGGGGTAAACAAAAGGAAGTTGTACATGAGTGATTAAAACTGTGTGCATCTTTGCGGCCACTTAACTGTAGAAACATCGTATGGATGTGGAGTCAACTAATCTTTGACCCCAGCAGCTTTTCTGCTTTGTCAGAAAGATGAGTGACAATCCTTGTTCCCAAGTCTGCTTCTCATGTCTTGCTCACATCACCCACTCTACTTTTGTAACTGCTTATTGATGTTGCCAGTAGGTCTCTTTACTCTTCCTTCAGCAAACATTTATGAAGCACACACTATATTATGTGCCAGACAATTCCAGGCCCTGTGGATATCTTCCCTCAGTGGCTCACACTCTAGAGGGAGACAAGTACAGGGACAGAGGCTTAGAGATGGTGCCAAGTGCCATTTGTAGACAGACAGCCACTCTACCACAGCACAGTGATATTTGCCCTGATCTCTGTCTTCCACATTTAGAATGTGGAGCTGAAATAAGTCTTGAGAAACCTTTCTCAAGTATGAAATTTTTGGTTGTTTTGTTTGAGATGGAGTCTTGCTCTGTCGCGCAGGCTTGAGTGCAGTGTCATGATCTTGGCTCACTGCAACCTCCACTTCCTGTGCAGAGTGATTCTCGTGCCTCAGCCTCCTGAGTAGCTGGGACTACAGGTGCACACCACCACGCCTGGCTAATTTGTGCATTTTCAGTAGAGACGGGGTTTCACTATGTTGGCCAGACTGGTCTCAAACTCCTGAAGTCAAGTGATCCGCCTGCCTTGGCCTCCCAAAGTGTGGGATTACAGGTGTGAGCCACCTCTGGCCTCAGTGTAAAATTTTTGTTCCTCATGTCACTCATGTTAAGTCAGAGGTATGTAGAAGTGCCTATCTGAGCACACAGCACGGTCTCCTAGCCCAAATACAGGAGCGAGGGGAGACTTCCTGGAGGAGATAATTCTGAGCTGAGTCTTAACGGTTTATAGGAATTATTCTGATGGAGAAGAGGTTAAGGATTTCTGCACAAAAGATGCAACTTGACCAAAGATTTTGAAAGTAAGAGGGAACATGGACCATTGAGGAGCTGCAAGTAATTCAGTGTGGCTGAAGCTCAAATTCACGATGGAAAGTTGAAGGAGATGATGCTGGAAAGACACAGATGTACCAGATGATAAAGGGCCCTTGCATGTCACACTATGGGAGTTTAGATACAAGGTGAACATAAGAGTTGTGATGACTCAGGTTTTCAACTTGGGTCACTGATGGGGAGTGGGGACATAAGGGGCAATGTAGAAGGAAGAGCTTTGGATGATAATGGGGGGTTTATGTTTTGACATAAAATGAGTGCAGACATGTCTTGGAGACAGCTGGATATATGAGTCTGGAGATCAGAAGAGAAATTGGTCAAGATAATGAATTTGGGAGTTGTGAACATACAGGTTGTATCCATAGGTAGGGATGAGTCCATTGCAGGAAAGCGTATAGAATGAAAATAGATCAAAGCTAAGAATAAAATCCAGAGAAACTATTTTCTTTAAAGAATAAATCAGTGGAGGAGAAAATCTTGTGTCATGGTGCCAAGGAAAAAGGAAGTTTCAAGAAGACAGATTGGGGCAGCAGTTGCAAATACCACAGAGAGGACAAATTAATTAAGCATGAATTCAAGAACAAGGGGATCATTACTATTACCAAAAATGTTGCACAGCGGCAGCGAGAATGACAGTGACCACGTTTGAGCATCATCTTGGTATGTCAGGTACTCGGCATGTTATATATGTTACCATATTTAAATTGCACATTAACAATTTACAGATCAGGTAACTAAGGCTTGAGCAGATTAAGTGGCTCATCCAAAGCTGTTCTGCTATCCAGTGATTGTCAGAACTAAATAATTCAATGTCTCTCCATCACTCTGTCCTAAGAGAATGCAGACTATGAGAGAGAAGATACATGACACAGCAGAACTTTGCCTAGGTGGTATCTCACTTTTAACTCCTGTGCTCTATTATCAGTTGATGAGATGGATTATATGTGATTGTAATAATAAATTTTCTGACTCTTATACATTAACACCTTACAAATAAGTAGGTGGATGTATTCCAGTGGAATTTACCTTATCCCTACCACCAGCAGAGACATTGCAAATGTTTACTAATTGGTAAGGCCTGGACAGTGACCAATCCAAAACGTATCTTCTCTCCTGGAGCCAGGTCCTCGAGGCCCCCTGCTGTGCCACGTGGTACCCTTAGTTGCTGGATGGTGGGAACTTAGAGGAAAATGGGGAATGGATAGAGAGCAGCAGTTAGCCAGCATGGAAGGTGTTTCAATGTTTTAACAACCAGTGTGGCCAACCCGTGCATACTAACTCAGTGTTAACCTGGGTATCATTCATTATGTGGTGCTTACTTAGACAGAACAAATATGGGAGAAAGTATTTTATGTTTTATTGTTATAAACTTACCCAGAATGGGAGGCTTGCTATTTATTTGTTTGTCTTTAAAGCAGGGATTAATTTCAAGTCACACTTACCTGGTAAAGTGACTGCTATTCTCAATGGGTGAGAGCTGGCAGAAGCCCTCGGAGGGTGGTTGTTGTATAGGGAATTTCTGTCATAAACTTCTACTTTACACTGATACACTCCTGTCTCTTCCTCAGTGGCATCATGGACTAGGAGTTGTGAACGAAATAAAGACTGTGAAAACTTTCGTCTTCTTTTGGAACTGGGATAGGAAATTCCCCCATTCAATAGTGCCATTGTGGGTGATTCGAATAAGCTGGTGGAAGACGTGAGAGCTAGCTGGCCGGAACTGCCACGTCACAGTGAGTGGCACCTTGAGGTCAGAGTAACCAGTCCCCAAGACGCAGGACAGGTCAAAGGTGTTGGTTAACATCACTTGTGGCTGACGGCTCATCAGACTAACTTGTAAACTTGACTCTAGACAGAAAAATGAAACATAATTTCTAATATGTGTACCAGATTAAAATGCAGCACTTTCAAGTTTTTCTAGTTGCCACCTCTTTGAGTAGGACCACGCATTTTGTACATTTGGAGTTTCATATTTTATAGAGTAGAAGTTGATTCTTAGGACAGTCTGTCCTGAACTCTGACCTCAATTTTGCAAAAGTTGATCCTCTTCTAAGACTGTTCCCAGCAGCCACAACAAATAGGCAGTGTTTCCCCAATCTGCTACTTAGACAGCTGCTTGCTGAGTGGGTGGAGCACTCCCCACCCCAGATGTCTGGCCTCCTTCCCTTACCCCCATGCGTGGGTTCAGTATCAGAACCCTTTTTTTTGCACATGCTCCAATGGGCTCTGCAATCCCAGGGATGCAGCTCTCAAAAGCCAGAAGATAAGAGGCTCAGCTATACTCATCTGTAAGCTGATTCATAAGGTTTTGTTTTTAACTTTGAACAACAATTTACAAGCTGCACCCTAAAGATTATCTTTACAAAGATGAAGAAACTTTAAAGATTGATTGACAGTGAGGGTAGCCAGAGACTATGCTCTGTGTCCTAGGGTACACATACCATCACTGGGGGATGCAGGATAACACGCAATCCAATTCCACTGCAGAATGAATTGAGTGATATACAGGTGCAGAAAAGGACTTCCTCTGACACTTACCCAGAGACTTTACAGTAACCGAAATCTTCTGAGTCCAGCTCAGATCTCTGGCCTGGTTCCGAGACTTCTCAGATACTCTGCACTCATATGTGCCACTGTCTGTGATGGCAGTGAAGGTGATCTCCAGCTGGAAGGTGGCCCAGTCCACTTTCTCCAACCTTGTGTTGCCATGGTAACTGGATCCCCCATAGGAGGCACCCAGCTGTACAGTGCCGTCCTGCCCCATGCCAGCCACAAACTCGGGCTGTGTCTGGTCCTGTGGGATGTGCCACCAGCTCACAGACAGGGGACTTTCAGCTCCACCAGCCTTACAGAGAAGGGCGAGGGTCTCTCCTTCCCACACAACTTGCTGCTTATTCTTGATAGACACCACCACACTTCTTGCTGTGAGTTACAGATTATAGAAGAAAAATACTGTTTTAGGTAAATAAGAAATTTTCTAAAATACAGTGAAATCTCATTAATTAGGACTTGACTAGTTTGTGACAAGTCAAATCGGGCTGTTTCCTCTTGCACCAACCTCAGGCAAAAGATTTGCCAAACACTTAAACAGTGGAAACAAGATAGCAGAAAGAATATCGGAGGATGTATTTACCCTTAAACTATTTATTTATTTCTAAAGACTGGGTCTTGCTGTGTTGTGCAGGCTGGGAACACAGCACTGTGATCTTAACTCACTGCAACCTCAAACTCCTTGGCTCAAGCGATCCTCCTGCCGCGTGCCTCAGTAGCTGGGACTAGAGGCACATGCCACCACGCTGGCTAATTTTTAAATTTTTGCAGAGATAGGGTCTCTCTTTGTACCTAGGCTGGTGTTGAACTTCTGGCCTCAAGCAATCCTCCTGTCAGCCTCCTAAAGGGCTGGGATTACAGGCATGAGCCACTGTGCCCAGCTTACTTAAGCCATTTATCACTTGCACGTATTTTTTATTAGTTTGTTAAATCAACTCTTCCTTAAGGATATCTAGTTGGCCAAACATCTGGTAATGTTTTAGTATATTAATTAGGGTAGATATAAGAGCCTGAAACTAATAAAGCTGTGTTTATTTAAATTTTTAGTTTTTAGAATTCGGACCTTCACAGTTCAAATGATCTTCCTCTTTCTTATCTTTCCCTAATCAAGCTAATTGGTTTTAGTAAGTGGTTTGAATGAGGAAGAAACATTGTTAATTACATCTCTGTTCACAATATTACTATAAAAAAAACAATTACTTGGGGGGAAAATACATGTATATATACATATACATTATATATATAGATACACATTGTTGTAAATAGAAAGGCTTCTTATGTCTAAACTACAGTGTAAAAACCATAATGTAAATTGACTCTCAGATAGGAAATTCAAGTCATCATTCACAAACACATTCATTCAACAACATGAATTCTGCAAGGTCTTGTCCTGGTTGCTTTGTGAGCAATGTAGAGATACAGCAGGAGATTGTACATTCTGGGCAGCCCAGCACTAATTTAAGGCCACAGCTCCTGGAGTCAGAATTGCCCTGGGCAACATATTTGACCTCTCTGAGCCTCAGTTTTTCTTTTCTGTAAAATGAAGATAATAATAGTGCTCACCTTGCTGCATTGTTGAGAAGACTGAACAAATGGCACATGCAAAGAGCTTAGCCTGGATGGCTAGGGAAAGTACTTAGTAAAGGTTGGCTGCTAGCATTAGTGTTTAATGATAGGCTCTGGCAAAAGCAGAGGTAATTCAAAGCAAAAGAGGAAAATAAAGTAGAACTGGCATTAGAAATCTAAATAGGATCTAAATTTGCAAATTGTTCTTCCCTGCGGAGGAGGAAGGAGTTCAGTATCTTTGACTGTTTTATGCATACATATACATAAGTAACAAAGACAGAATGAAGGTTTAATGTCCATAAATATGTTTTTAAAAAGAGCAAATCTGCTTTCAATTTAATTTTTTTTCAAGTTAAAATAGACTCATAACTGAAGTTTAGAAATTGGAGGGGAAATTATTACTCATAATCTCACCACTTTAAGATAATGTGATTAGTGATGATTAGTTAGTTTAAACTAACATGATTTTTTTTTTTTTAAATGATGTTTCTTAGTTCATTGTGGCACATTACTGCCTTTGGTAAGAAGTAATAAACTTACGAAATGTGTGTAAGTTACACATTCACAACGGTAATGGGTGATTAAATATTCATAAATGATAAAATGTTGCTAATACTTCAAGTAACGTTTGACTTTCAAAACAGAATGCTCTAAACCGATCCTTAATAAATTTGCTAATAACTTTTTCTGTGTCTACATAGTAAGCCCAGTGTAGACTCCAGCCTATACAAAGAACATATTTTAGTTTTAGAAGATGACCCTATTGATAGGATTATCAGCTGTGTACCCTGAAGTTCCCCTTAGGTGAAATTCCCACATACCAGGTTTACAAAAGCCTGCAGATATGTTCCAGAGAAGGCTGAGATGCATAAAGCAGAAACTTATCTCTGCATAAATATGTAAACCCCACCTATATTGTTTTTCCTTAATTCTAGAAAGTCAGACCAAAAGTTCAGTGTGAAAGCGAACACAACATACTTCCTGGCCTGCCACTCCAGGCCAAATCGGTGCATCTTCATTCCTAGTAAATGGCGTATTAGAGAACATGAAGGAAAATTTATCTATCTTTGGAGATGTCTCCAATAAGCCAGTGCAACAAGGACATCTTTATTTTCAGCTCAGTTTTTGAACATTGAAACATTAAAAAAATTTGGGGCAATTAATCCTTCTGGACTTTGAATTTAAACCCAGCCTAGTGAATCCTTATATTAGTTGTAGATTTGTCTGTTTTTCTCCCACACAAAAAGCAATGATTATTCAAACATGTTTAAGGTCGCCCCAACCTTCATAAAGTAAAGGTAAACTGCGTGGTTTCCTCAGTTCTGTGCTTGCAGACACTCAGAACCATTTGGACCGGCGTCTCACCACATCACAGCAAAATGCAGAGGATGGAGTCTGCCCCACTATCATTCAATTACCCTACCTTCGTTTCTTACTGTGAGTCAGAAATTATGACTAAGTACTATCTCCCACACCAGGTCAACATAGTAGGAGATTAAAAGAAGGCAGTTGACAAAAATGCCAGCAGAGTCTCAAGGTAGGATAACACGGGTGTTCATTCCCCCAGGAAGGAGGACAAAGTGTAGCTTTTTACTCTTAACCTATTCATATCACACACACACACACACACACACACACACACACACAAAGGCAGAGGGCTTAGACTCTAAGCCAGCAAGAAGGAACTTAAAGACCATCTAGTTGTGTGCCATCATTTTACAGATGAGGGAGCTGAGACTTAGAGACGTAAAGTGGTGTGTTCATGGTCGCAGCCTAAGGAAATGACCCAGGAATAGGGACTCGGGTCTCCAGCTAGTTTGGGTGCCTCCTTCACTCCACTCCACTCCACCTCCAATGTGATCTGATTGAAACCTGCTCTTCATGAAGATCCCCATTGTATCCACAAAGGGGTCTTCTACTGACAAGGGGGCATCTGAAAGCAGCCCAATGCATGCCAGGTCTTGACTTCACATACCTGCTGGCTTCCTCAGGTGCACGTGGCTGTCTGGTGACTGCTTTCTCTGAAGCACCTGCCAGGAAGCTGTGTGTGTTCTCATGACCTCTGCTACCACAATTGTAGGTGCCTTCATCCTCTGGGCCCAGAGAGAAGATCTTGAGAGAGAAAGCTTTGGGGGCCTAACTTTGAGACCTGGAGCTCTCCTTGACTTGCTCTCTCTTTGTAGTCATGTCTTCAGGCCCAGGACTCCACCAGCATCAATGTGAGCAATTTCAGTCCCATTGAAGAACCAAATGCCTTGAAGCTGTGGGTCACGGCCACTGCCTACAACCAGGCAAACCAGTTCTAAGGATTTCCCTTCAGCAAACAAGCTGTCAGCTGTAATGTTGACTTGAAAATCTTTCACTGGGAAACAAAAGCAAGGCAGGTACTTAGAGAGCCCACAGCCTCTGTCTTTCAGTACAAGAGAGAGATGACACCCTCTGGAAGGATGCCACAGGGATCACATTTTATGTGCGAGTTCAGCTCTATACTGGTAGGTAAACCAAAAAAAAAAAAAAATCCTTAGAGTAAAAAACACTCATGACTCTTCCTTAAATCACCCAGAAAGGGCAGTACTTATGGTTTTCTGAATGCACTCTCTTAGTAAGCCAAGATGTATGCACAAATGTATGATGCTTACAGTAATGTATGCTTTTTAAATTAAAAATTAAAATATTATATACTAAATTAAATATATATATATTAAATTAAATATTTTATACTGACTTGCTGTAAATTGTGATTTCTTACTCTCTTTTTTGGCTAAGAATATCAGCAGAATTTTCTGAAGTTAAAAAGCACATGTGATATTGCTCCATAGGACTCATGAGTGTAACTTGGATACTTGAGGCCAACAGGACAATTTTTAGTGGAATACAGTAACACTCTTTTTAATCAAGAAAAAAAATTTAATGATCCACCATTGGATCATTGCTTTTAGCAATGGGTAATACAGTATATAGTTTAGTAACCAATCCTGTTGGACAAAAGCCTATAGGGAGAGACCAAGAATCATAGACAAGGCCTTTATACTTGCTTTGACAAAAATGCCAAAAGATTATGAAAAGTGACAGCAGGCCGGGTGTGGTGGCTCATGCCTGAAATCCCAGCCCTTTGGGAGGCCGAGGCAGGAGGATTGCTTGAGCCCAGGAGTTCAGGGCCAGCCTGGGCAACATAGCAAGACCCTGTCCTTAAAAAATTTTTTTTAATTAAAAAATGATAAAAAAGGAAAGTGACTGCATTCCAAGTTGGGAAAGGGGGCGGGTGGAAGGAAATCCTAGCACTGACGAAGACAAGGCTTCATGTTGGAAACTGGAGCTACTCTGAGGCCCAGCTGTCTGTGCTGAGTGGGCTTTGGAGAGAGACAGGCCTGCCTTTGAAGACCAGCCCCACTCTCACAGCTGGGTGGCCCTTACGCAGCGCATCTAGCATGTCTGAGGTTCAGAGTCCTCATTTTTAAAATGGAGACTCAACTACTTGCCTCATAGGGTGGTGGTTACAACTAAATTAGATAATGTAGATAATGTGCGAACACAGAGACTGGTAAAAATGGTAACAAAACTACTTCCATGACTGGCTTGTGGAATCAATCTCACCACTGAGTAGACCTTATCCCACAAAGAATCTGTGGGCAGAGCCAAAACTGAATGTCCTCCCTCTTAGTTATGCTTCTCAGATGACAAAAATACAAAATCAAATCAAACTTTCTAGCCAATTTTTTTTAGAGCCAACAAAGGATTAGAACAAAAATTAAAACATACCTCATAAATACCCACTACCTAATACTAGTGTATTAATGAATTTCGTAGGAAGATAATTACCTGCTGGCTGGATCCTCAGAGTGGTTTGATCGGTCTGCTTTTTAGTGATGAATATCCAGGTTTCATCTGGATCCTGAATCCATTCCATTGCTTCACAGAACAGCTGACCCTGATCTGAGGATTGGAGCCTCTCTATGGACAGCCTGAACGTAGTGGCCCCCAGTTTGTTGAGCCGTACGTCACTGGCTGCAAACCGGTCTGTATACAAGGGCCCAGGGACCAATATAAAATCTTGGAGAGAGAAATAATCTTGGTGGCTTGGCTTCCTCCTCCATCCTGTGTTAGGTACAGGTGACAGAGAGGTGTGTATGTTGGGCTGTGGCTTTTGATGCCTCACAGGTGAGGGCTAATGGCTCACCTTCCTCCTTACTGAGAGTCTGAGAACTCATGGTGGCAGAGAGGGGTATCTGGAATAACTGGAAACAAAGGAGTGATAATAATGTGACTGGCCCAGTGCTTGTCCAGTGGGCCTCCTTAGGTGAAGATGGCGCCCCGAGCTACCATATGTAAAGCACACAGACTTTGAGTTGGTTTTTCCACTTGCCATATGCCTTCCTATCCATATGCTTTCTCTGTTTGCTAATGGGAACACTGGCATCTATGTATAGTCTACAGAACTTGGCAAAGTAAATGTCTCACCAATGTGTTGACCCTCACTTTGATTCATAGCATAGGCTGTAACCAATTGAGCTACTCAGACACAAAGCATGTATTTAAAGGGATAAAGCACTGGGACAGAGAAATCTTAGATTCTGGTCCTACATCCGTCCCTACTACATGGACTTGGGCATGTCACTTCACCTCCCTGGGCCTTAACCTGCTCCTCTATAAGGCTCTGTAATAATGTAATAATGTCTGTTTAAAATGTATCATTAGAGCCCAAATGCAATCTTTACTAAAGTTTTGGTAACTGTCTTACTACCCTACCGTTCTTGTTTTCTTAAAATGAAATCACACAGCCTAAGCTTATATGAAAGCAACACTTAGATTTAATCAACAGTGTGACCGAGCAATCTACTCAGTGCTAGCCACTGAGTAGAAGCTGAGGATGTGATGAGAGAGAGGCATACAAACCAGCCAGTTACCATATAACCGGATGCATGCTGATAGTAGTGGTATGAACAGACATCTGAAAGAAACAAAAGTGGGAATTCTGCCCAAGCAGTCAAGATGAGTTCCACAGAAGAGGCAGTGTCTACACTGGGTCCTGAAGTATATGTAGGAGTTTGTTAAGCTGAAAAGGGGGTGATAGATATTCCAGACAAAGGGACAAAGTGACAACTGCAAAGACTATGACCCTTTCCCAATATATAAATATGTTTGAGAATGGTAGTTTGAGAATAATCATTTCTAAGTTAATGACTTATCACCTATGGTACCAGCTCTCTTGTCAAATTACTCTTCTGCCTCCAAGCAGAGACAACACAGGGAGAACTCTCATAGCTTTGTTGAATGCTGTTGCTATTAGCAATCTATGGATAGCTGTGGACAAGGCCTTGGGAAAACCACACGCCATCTAAATATGGCAAAGATAATTGAGAAAAAGAAACATAATTTTAGAGAATATGAGATACCCCCTTGTGACATATCTCCAAAATATCCACAAGGGTATATGGGCTCTTTTCCCAAAGAACATGGAACAATATAAAGCCATGTCACATTGCAAGATATTGTGATGGTGGAGACTCTGGCTTCTCAGGGGCTGGCGAGCAAAAGTGGACAAGCAGCTTACCAATTAGATTAGTCTTTGCACTGTAGCTCCCATAGTATTTCTCATCAGTGTTCGGTGTGTGACACTCATACTCGCCAGCATCCTTCATCTGGAGCTTTGAGATGTGCAACAAGACTGAGTTGCCCTGGACCCTCTCCACGTAGATGTCTCCGCTTCGCACCCGCTGCGTATATACTGCGTAAGAGAAGGCAGCATCCTTGGTGCTAATGATCTGGACTTCCTGGGTCGGGTTTGTTGGCAGGTAAACAGACCACTGGAAATGCTGCTCAGAAGGTCCCTGGTGGCCAGTTACATTGCAGCCAATGCTGACTGGGTAACCTTCAGCTCTAAACAGTGGTCCTTTCTGAACTGTTACTTCTCTCTGGCCAATGCTGAGCTTAGCTTGCAAGTAGAAGAAAGAAAGGGGAATAAAAAGAGATTAGTGTTCCCGTTCCCAGTGTACCACATTATGTATTTCCTTGTATTACAATTCTGGTAAATGAGATCACAGGTTATTAGCTATAATCAACTCAAATGTTCAACATCTTCTTCAGGCTGAGCAGCAGTGGAATCGCTTGATGAGTTAATTGTTCTTTTATAACTTTAACTTCTATAGTACTCTTCAGTCTCTTAAAAAAAGTTTAGCTTCATCAATGTAACATGACCACTTCTATAAAACATCTGCTGATCGAAGTGTACTTATTTTAAAGCAAATAAATGTATGACAATTTTACATTATTTTATGAAAAAATTGGCATATACTTCCTCAAGCCTCAAATTCCAGGGTGCCTGGTGCCATCGGGCAGTTCCCAGAGAAGTAGTTGCTGGAGATGCAAAGTCTAGGGCTCTGCCCTTGGTGCCATGATTTTTCTAGCTGGTTGGTTGAACTATTTGTAGCTCCTAGCCAGGTCTGTTGCAAGACTAGCCACAATTAGCATCTGAAGAGGCAGCAGCACTTCCTTTTTATTCTGTGGAGGGTTTTTTGGTTTTGTTTTGTCATTTCTTAAAGAAAGGGTTTTACTGAAAAGCTTCCTAATAGATGACTGTAAAATCCAGCAGGTTCTGGGATTAGAATTTATTTTAGCTTTGTTCTTACCAAAAGTTTTCCGTTGGGAGTACTAGGGAATGTTTTCTATTAGAACAAATCTCAAGTATTAGGTCTAAAGGAAAAAAACATGATTAAATGGTAACATTTCATTTGACAAATTTTTTAGATCAATCATTTTTCAGAAATCAAAAAGCATATCTTTACTTACTATGATTGATATTAAAGGCTAGTTCATTTTGTGTTGCAGAAAGGTCAAAGACATGCCACAAGGGTGGCCAGTTCTTTTACTAGGGGCCCAGGGTACAGTAAGAGGAAAGACAGGATTGGAAGACATCGGAAGGGCCAGACAGGGAGAGATTGCTGGCTTTATGGAGTTAACTGAACAGAGTTCATAAGAAGATGAGGAGGAAGCAGAGCCTCTGCTGCATTTTGTGACTCCACAGGGACAAAGAGTAAGGAGACTAGAGTGGAAAAAAAAAAGTGAGGGAAAGGAAAAAGGACATTACAGAGAACACAAAAAGACTGAGTATAGGAATCTGGGATGAAATGAAAATAGTTCTAAGGGATAGAAGGGAATACAAAAAAGGGCAAAAGGGAAGAAAAGGTAAGTGGTCACCTGAGGCAGTCAGGTGCATATATCTCATATATGTATGCTCAATCTAAAATTGGGAAACCAACCAACAGTCAACCAACTAGTCAGCCAACCACACACATTTCTAGTAATAATTTTTTTTCTTTTTTTTTTTTGAGATTGTCTTGCTCTGTCACCCAGGCTGGAGTGTTGTGGTACAATCTTGGCTCACTGCAACCTTTGTCTCCCAGGTTCAAGTGATTCTCCTGCCTCAGCCTCCTGAGTAGCTGGGATTACAGGCATGGACCACAACGCCCGGATAAGTTTTGTATTTTTGTAGAGACAGGGTTTCACCATGTTGGCCAGGCTGGTCTCGAACTCCTGACCTCAAGTGATCTGCCTGGCTCAGCCTCCTAAAGTGCTGGGATTCCAGGTGTGAGCCACTGCACCCAGCCTCTATAATAATTTAGAATACTTTTATTCATAAGTCCAAATTAATGTGACATATTTATATCATGCTCTTTTTGTAATAAGAATCCAGGAACAGAAGTTAGACCACCTTAGGAAAATGTAAATTATTACTTACCAACAAGTTATACTACAGTGGCAGTTTAAAACACTTTTCAGCAATGCCATCTTAGAGAAATATGTGTACCAAGCTATGTGTGAAAGAATATGCACAGCTACACTGCTCATTAAAGCCTCAAACAAGATACAACCCATATGTCCATCAACAGTAGACTGGATAAACTGTGGTACAGTCATAAAGTGGAATGTTATATAGAAATAAAAATCAACAATTACAACTATTTGCAATAACATGAGTGACTACGTTCAATGAAAGATACAAAAACACTTCTGAATCCTTGTGACTCTATACAGAATAATCCTACTGTTTATAAAGTTTAAAAACAGGTAAAACCACACTGTATTGCTTAGTGATGCATACATAAGGGGTAAAATCATCAGCAAAAAACTAGGAAATGACCAGGTGAGGTGGTTTATGCCTGTAATCCCAGCACTTTGGGAGGCCAAGGTGGGCAGATCACTTGAGGCCAGGAGTTTAAGACTAGCCTGGCCAACATGGTGAAACCCCGTCTCTATTAAAAATACAAAATTAGCCAGGCATAGTGGCAGGTGCCTGTAATTCCAGCTATTACAGAAGCTGAGGCAAGAGAATTGCTTGAACCTGGGAGGCAGAGGTTGGAGTGAGCCAAGACTGCATCACTGCACTCCAGCCTGGGCAACTCCATCTCAAAAAAAAAAAGCAAACTAGGAAGTGGTTATCATGAAAGTCAGGAAAGTGATTGCGTTGGGGGAGCGTCTGTGATTTGATGGGGCACACTGCGGGCTGGGTGGGTGCTTCTAGGTCTTGGTAATATTCTATTTCTTGACCTGGTAGATATTATATAGATTTTACTTTTTACTTATTTGTTAACCGAAATTTATGTTTTATTAATATTTTCTTATGTTGTATTTCACAATAAAAATATTTTTTAATGTGGCTTTTGAGGTACCATTAACCTACTTATATCAAGGCATGTTTCTACAAATGATGTTATTTTTGGTGGCTAGGCAACACTTCTCTAACATTTCCCATCACTTTTCAGCAAGATGGGTACCACATTTGAAAATTTTTATTGTGAAAACACATACTTCTTTTTCTACTGCTTTATTTGCCAATTCAATAAATACTTATTCAACCACTTACAGTATTTCTCATGCTTGATGGACTAAGATATGAAGATGAATTTAGGCTAGATTCTGTTCTGGATTTTATAATCCAGTCAAGTGGATAGTAGTCATCTCTCTATGGAAAACATATAATAAAAGTGCTTCAAAAATTTTGAAGAAGAGGAGGGACTACATTTTGAGGGGAGGGAAGTAGGTTTATGGAGATGGCATAAGAGATGGCATTAGAAATGGATTTTGGAGAATTGGGAAGATTATGACAAGGTAAACGGGGAGACAGGGCATTTTAGGTAAAAGAGATTTCATGGCAAGACTCTGTGAGTAGGAATCAAAAGACTTATTCAAAAATAAGGAGTAATCAACTGGATGGGGGGGTGCTGCATGAAGATTAATAGAGAGAGGTAAAACTGGATAGCAATTTTGGATCCAGAGCAGAAAGGACTTGACTATCACATTTAGAAGTCTGGACTTGATTCATTAGGCAATGGGAATCCACTGAACTGTTTTGAAAGGTCTTA